>NC_081411.1:301824466-302094466 GCF_030272615.1 Cryptomeria japonica
TCATATAATAATATATTTTGAACTGCCCAAAAGCATGTGATGTGACAATGAAAAGGCTGGAGGAGTTAATAGAAAATATTTTCAAATCCTTAGAGAACATCTGCAGAGATTGTTAGTCTTTAATACTATACATATGAAAGATACGGAGACGTCTGAATAAGCTGACAAATTTAATTAAATAAATGTGATTGTATTTCCAACAAATGCTTTGTGAATAAATCCCACAAACCGGTTGAAATTCCTCTTGATAAAAGCTAGGACCAAGCTCTCTACCATAATGTGTCCTGAAAAATAACATGCTACCTATTCAAGAAATGAATTTGTTGAAATATCCAAATAGAATTTGAGCTATCATACACCAGGTACCTGTTTGCAACCCAGTCTGGTGTTGAACCAACAAAGCAGACGTTGCAAGTTGTTTAAAGTATGATTTGGTGGAACAGTTGGAGCCTCCAAAATTTGTTTAATACCCATAGGCTCTTTACTTATAAATCACTTTCTTCAAATTCTTTCAGTTTGTAGGCAATTTTTCTATTGGATTCAATTTTGTTGATGAATTGTTGTATTGAACCATGATATCAGATGTCCCCATTGTATAAAGATTAAGTATTTAAAAGCAAGAATCAATTGTTGCGCAATTTCAAATAGCAATAGAAACAGAACAACAATCAAGAAATAACAGAACACACAGAAGTCTAAACCGACAAATCGAATGATGTCCCTCACCAATATATGGCTGCATCAACTGGAAAAGTAGGGCAATATCTTTTATTAACTGTTACAGCGGATACACAGAGTTTTCTCATTTTATACAAATGTTTTCTAGTCTCAAATATGAAAAGATTAGTTTGCAGAGGATTTTCAAACTTGACACAGAAAAATTGACATCAACGAGCAATATTGAAGAAACGAATGTGTGGTGGCCTTTATCAAATTTAGAATTACAAAGGAAAAGTGTACTAAAGATCTCCCTGTGTTGTTGTAACAATGCTTCGTAATAAATTCTCTTCAACCGGTTGTAATTTCACAAATCGAGTGACTGAACTTTTTTTTGAAAAATAGATGGAACTAAAAATGGTAAGAAAAAACAATTGTCACCATGTGTGGTAGCAAAAGTCTCCAAAATGAACATTAATTGTATATGTGGAAGAGATAAAATGATACTTGCGTATATTAGGATTAGCAATTGCACATATATCATTTTATCTGTATTAAGATGAGAAGCAGTACACTTGTGCATATTTTGAATTATCATGTATACATTTAATATAACAATTATGTTTTGTGTTTGGACAAAATAGTTGTAAGATCACATAAATTTAAGCTATTAACTGTGAAGATAAATATATAATATTTTATATTAATAGTATAATGTTTTAAAATGTTTTCTTTAATTGCAATAAATTAAATCGATTTATGTGCAATAAATTAAATAGATTTATGTCCTATGTAAACCTAAATTTTGACTACTAATACTTGTATTTTTTCTGTCACGTAATAAATGGGATACACATTATTGTATATAAATGACATAGGTTACATTATGATTGACATTTTTTAAATATTTGATAATTTTCCTATATTTAAGCAAAAACCAACTATTTGCTTTAACTCTTGGATCTTCTCACCTGTTTGATAGTAAAACTCTGAGGGATATAAATAAATAAGCAAATTATCTAGGTCCAGATAGCACCAAAGGTTTAGGAGCAGGGGAGAAGCAGAGGTTCCTGTTAGGATTTGGATTAGCTGAGTAAAGCGACTGCTGATTACGAGCAACTGAGGACACTGCAAACGCGAAAGGAACATCGCTGGCCACCTCTCTTAAACCCTCCAACACCTTCACCACAGTTGACATTGCTGGCCGCCTCGTAAAATCTTCCAGTACACACCACATTCCCATTTTTATCACTTCTACTGCTTCCTCACTTACACTCCTTTGCTCATCTTGAAGTCCCTCTTCTATCAAATCTATTAACTTCCCCTCCTCTGCTTTGATTTGTAACAGTGGAAACAAGCCGTTCTCTGAAAGCTCTCTGCTTCTTTTTCCGCTGACAATTTCTACCACCATAACACCAAAGCTAAATACATCCGCCTTCTCCGTGAAATGCATGTTCAGTAACTCAGGTGCCATATACCCCGGTGTCCCTCTCAGCAAGGTTATAACTTCACTTTGTTCTCTGTTAACCAACTTTGCCAAGCCAAAATCTGAGACTTTGGCATTGAAGTTCTGATCCAGGAGAATGTTCTGAGGCTTGATGTCGAAATGTATTATCTGTTCTCGACAATCTTCATGTAAGTATGCTAATCCCCTTGCAATATTCAGAACTACTTTGTATCTAGTCTTCCAGTCCAGAAAATTTTGATGCTTCTTCTTGGAAAATATCCATTTATCCAGAGACCCATTTGGTAAATGCTCGTATACAAGCATTTGATGGGCTTTGTCTGCACAGAAACCCTTCAGCCTTACCAAATTAAGATGATCAACTTTACCTAGAGTTTCCACTTCTACCCGAAATTCTTTTTGCCCTTGTCCTGCTCTGTCAAGGCGCTTCACAGCTATCTTTGAGCCGTCTGACAAAACACCTTCATAAACTGAACCGAATCCTCCACTTCCCAACTTCATACTAAAGTCATTTGTGGCATTCTGCAATTCTTGGAATGAGTAACGCAGAGGCAAGCCTGCCGGCCAATCTACACGATTGTCCTCATCTTCATCCTTTTTTCGTCTGCATTTTTTATACTTACTTATCCATGTACAGACAAAGAGAAACAGGAGAGCAGCAACAATGATAACTATAACCGAATAGTTAATCTGCTTAGACCTTGATTGAACTTTAATATAAGCAGTGGAATTGTAAAACACGTCACTTTGATTATTCATTTTCAGAGAGTAGACATTAGACTCCAGATAACAATACCCCCTAGAAAAATTGACACCATACCTGAAAAACGCAGCTTTGCAAGAGCAATTTTCAAGGCAAAGATTTTGACAGTAATCTCGTGAGACCAACTGTGGAATGGAAGGATTATTGTAACGATAAGTAAAATAGGAAACATGCTCCAGCTCCAAAAAGTGATGACCATGGGCACGGTTACTGATTATGGATGTATCTGAGCACGCAAGAGGTCTGTGGGGAAGACAACCCAAATTGGGCTTTGTGGCGTCAATCTGATAAAAAGCATTGCCCTGTCTTGGACAGCTGCACTGCCCATCTGTGCAAAAACAGAATTTTCCACATAGCGCTGGATAATCGCACACATCCAATATGCCCAGAAAGGTTGATAAATAGTCAATCTTAGACCTTAGTACCACTTCTAGAATTGAACAAAACTGCAGATGCCCATCTGAATCAATCTTAAAGGAGAGGCTACCCCTGGGTATGGGAATTTGCTTAAACGCGATACCATTCTCAGTAAAGAAATATACTGACACGTTGTCGAACTGGAGATAATATAAACTCACTGGTGAAGGTGTAAAAGGTTACGTAAAATACTTTTGAGGGGGTACAGTGTCTGTAAACACACCGAAGCCATCGACAGACAAGGATAAACAGAAAATACCTCGGCTTGTATTAGTAGGAGAAGTGTTTGCAGTAAGCTTCTGCCCCACTTTCAACTTCTGACCCAACAGCGCAGTATCAGTTGGATGATCAAAAGACTGCCATATGATTCCACTGGAGATGTTAAAGAGAACAAGATTCCCAGATTCTTGTATCATCATCCCTTGAAAATCATGGTTGGATGTATTTGTAGACCAAACGAGAGTACCATCTGCGTCCCTTAACACAACTCCTGTGGAGGTGAGTGCAAGGGTTGCGTTTTCTTGCACCATCTGCTCTCGGTTTGAACTCCACACCATTTGCATGTCCAACAGCTTACCAGTATTGTATCTGATAACAAAGAAAGTTGCAAATAGGTATCCTGTGTCACAAGGACTGCCATAGCAGAAGAATCCGCATCCAAACTGCAGATTCAAATTGTTATATAAGATAGTGGCGGTGAGAAGAATTGGCCTGATGAGTGCATCTGCATAAAATGATGATGGCAAGAAATCTAATGAGTGGATACTGTTGATCCATGTGGTGCCTCTGTATGCAGTTGCAGAAGAGCGATCAGTGCTCTCTGCATATTGCGAGCACTGCAAGCACGACATAAATAAGACACTCAGAAGTAATGACACAAAAGGACGAGAGGACGAAAGATACTTCCCTGTAATCATTCTTCAAAACAGAAATGATGTCGAAGGGACAGAACGCAGGAAAGAAAAAATGTTTGAAGGGCATATTTGGAAGTGGAGAGCTTTGATAGTATAAAATACAGAGGGCACGTAACTATTTCAAACATTGAAAGTCGATTTGGTGCCGTCTCTTCCACGGTCAATCGAAAAGAGAAATTATCGGAGTCAAAATTCTGGATAGTTTACACTCGTTTAGTTTACCAAGCCCGCATAAGGTTCCTGCAACGTACTTTCGTCCGCCCATTATTTTACACTTATGGACGAGAAAATCCAGATTTGCAAGACCATTTATGAAAATATTGAATTTTGGAGGTCAGTGGAGCATTTCATGACATGATTTTCTACATAATAAAATTTCTGCGTTAATCATGGATGTTGAATTTGGACGTTAATGAAAGTCACTTCCACAAATCACATAACAGCAGCTTGAACTAGTGATTGCCATCCATGACCCAATTGGCAATGACCTTCTAGATAGAATCGTACTCAATTAAGAATTCAGTAAAGTGGTCAAACACACGACCAAAATATAATAGAGTGCAAGGCTTTTTGTTTAATATAAAAACGAAAAATTATATTGTGTCAGGGAAAATTTACAAAGCACAACTTTTAACACTAGTAAATAAGGTCCATTGAATTGTAAATTCGATTATGATCATAAAGAAGTAAAGTAATATAGAGCAAATAATTAAATAAATGTGTGGACATGTTTTACTAGAAAACATAGGTGGATAGACATTTAATTCTTATAAAGGTAGCAAATAAGATTACTTTATTAATATAGTTTTTATAGTTTTTTTTATATAAATCTATATGGGGGAAAATGAAATTTGTAATTTTATATTGAAATGTGAAATAAATATTAAAAAACTTATTATATAATATTTTTATTTTATTTAGTCTCTGTTTCATTGTTGATTTATTATTGTTTCTAACTTTTATCTTTCTTATTTTGTTTGTGTTCTTAGGTTCGTTTTTAATTTTTTTTTAATTAAATTGGCCATTAAATATCCATTAGCCTTAATTGTATTGCTCTCTCTATAGATAGATAGATAGATAGACATACAGATAGATAGGGAGTGGGGTGGGGATTTCCTTTGCAATACAACATCAATTAAATAAGATATGATTAATAATACCTTATTAATGATATCATTACTAAGATATTAGTAATGATATCTTATTTTAATTAATGTTGTCTTTGTGTTTTTAAATTTTTGGCTTGAGTTATTGAGGTTTTATTTTTCTTCTTCTTCTTTTATTTTCTTTTTCTTGTTATTCTTTGAGTTTTCTTTTATTGTAGCCTTTTTTTTTTAATCAGTTTCCTCCTATTTTAAGGTTTTGATCTTCTCGGGGTTTTTTAAGTCTTTTCATTCCTTTCTCCTTGAATTGTGTGCACCTTTCTCACCTCCCCTCCCCTTAGTCTTTTTATTTAGTCTTAGCTTGTAATCTATCATTTCTTTCTTTCAATTGTTCTTCTCATCATGGTTCACATAGCACGACCCAAAATATTGATGCAAAAATGCTTACATAGTTGAATCCAAAAATCTTTCACAATAAATTTGAGATTATTAAATTATAATGAATTGCATAGACTGAATTTAGGTATACATTTTAAGGTGTAAAATAAAATTTTAATTTATAATTAAATTGATAATAACTAACATAATAATGAGATATATAAAATTTGAAATAATATTTATATATTTTCTTTATATATCTTTTAATTTTACTATTTTTGATTAAGATAAGTAGGGTTTTTTATGAGGCCTAAACCTTGTCACAAAGAAAAGAAGGTAATTGACTAAAGAAAAAAGGATTAATGCAATGGAATCAACTACTCAAAATTACAACAAAATAAATTGATGAAACATTGAACAACATAAAAATGGTAGAATCAACTTACCAAAAGGATAACACAACTACAAAGAGACAAAATAGAACATCAAAATTACAAAATCAATTATAATTTAAGTTGGGACCAAACTTCAGCCTAAGTGGGACATTTTGTGAGGCAAGAACCATTAAGGATTGAATTTTTCTTTTGATGAACAATTATCCATGACGAATCATCACTGGAAGTGGAAAGAATTGGAGTAGTGGAGGAAGCACCTATAGAAAAAATAGAAGGTCCACCTTAATGAGCATCCAGTTTGGAGGGGAAGACCTTACTTAATGAAGATTGAGAATCAAGGACCATTGAAGGAAAAGGAGAGCAGTCTAAGTCCCCATATGTAGGGGCAAATAGAGGAGAAACCTAGGTAGTCAAATCAATTGAAGAAACAAGAGGAGATACCGAATCAACAAATTTCTTTGAGTCATATTTCAAAGAAGTAGGGAATAACGTGAGATGGTTACAGTCAGCGTTCTTCCACCAAATGGAGGAAAATCTCAAGTGGAACCCATGGGGGACAAGTGAAAGTCAAATATCTTATCGTGGAACATCTATAGTAGAAGAAAATACCTTCATAGTCAACTATTTGATTCTAAGGCCACTCACCCAACTACAAACTAATCTCCTCTACAATACCTTGGAAAGATCAATTTTGACCAATATCCTAGCATAGGAGGTATGAGAGAACTTGCTAGTACCTAAGTCAACCTCAAGAAAGTGACTCAATGTGTTATAAATAGCCTCATAGGCTAGTTTTGGCCAATTTTAAATGAGGGGCAAGGTAGAGAAATCATACCCAAATTGGGGACATATCGATAGATTCTTTTGTTGGGTTAAAAAACAGAGAGAGCTAGTGAGGACACCATTTCTAGTCACCCATAACCAACATTGTTCGAATCGATTGTAATTTATATCAAAGAAAGAATGATGAGATTGTTGGAAAGATTGTCATTGATGTCAAAGAAAGAATGAGATTGTTGGAAAGATTTTCGTTGATGTCAAATAAATAATGAGGAGATTGTTGGAAACATTCTCATTGATTTCAAAATAATAAGGTTTAATTTTTTTCATAGAATGCAAGAGAATATTCATTCAATGGCACATGTAAGGCAAGTTAAATTAGTTTTATAAGACAAATTTGATCAGCTATATGAAGGATTACACTAGAGTTTAAGAATTCTCATTTATGTAAGGTGTCTTTATCATGGCCAACCACATTAAGGTGATGGATCTTAAAGTGTAAAGTAAAGATTTAAACTTTGACATATAATAGGGAGCAATTGTTTAGTTTTTCGATAATAGTTTTATATGATTAACTAACAAACTTGATGGGATGATTGTTATCAATGATATTCAATAATTTGATATGGCTGACTAATAAAAAACCATTTAATTATTATTAATGGTTTGATAGTTGTATTCATAGATGCAATGCCTAGGTAGTCAATGTTATCATGTGGAGATGAATGGAGGAATCCAATCATTGGATTAAAGTCAAATATGTTAAATATAAAATCTTACTAGTATGTTAAAAGCTTATGCATTGTAGGCTATTAAGAAAATGAGAAATGAGGAAATAGATGATGATGAGCCAATGGAATAAACTATGTACTTTTGTGGTGAGAAGTAAATTAATGAGTTCCATAAGAATTCTCAATGGCAAGAGGAAGACAAATCACCCAATACTTTGTGTTATACAGGTAGAAACAACAAATATTAGTTATGATTTACAACATGATAATTACTATTAACAGAGGTAACAATCATCGTTAAGAATAAATATATAAAATATATTTAAGAAAACAATCAAGTTATAGGTCTTGGTATACTAGGTTCCACAAGTATCTACTGCAACAAGGCTTCAAGAAAGGTACAGCTGATAGAAATATTTATTGTTGACGGTAGTTTTATATGTTGTTGATATCATGTTTGGAGGAAAAGATAAGGCATGCAAAATATTTTTAGAAGAAATGTAGAAGGAATTTGAGATTGCAATGATTGGTAAATTATCCTTCTTTCTAGGCCTTCAAGTTGCTCAATCCAATAATGGAATCCTAATCTTTCAAGTAAAGTATGTTAAGGAGATGTTAAAGAAGTTTCGAATGGAGAATGCTAAACTAATGAGTACTCCGATGAATACTAGTTGTCACTTGAGTAAGGATGACGGATCTTTAGAGGTTGGTCAGACTTGATATAGATCTATGATTGGTGGTTTGTTGTACTTGATTGCTTTTAGATGATATATTATTCATGCAGTATGTATGGTTACTGGAAATCAAGCAAATCCTAAGAAATATCATGATTGTGGCAATCAAGAGGATATTCAAGTATTTGAAAGGGACTCTGGATTATGGTCTATAATAAAAAAAGGATAGTGATTTCCTCTCATGACTTACACAGATGCTAATTGGGTTGACTGTATTGATAATAGAAGATCTACTAGTGGTAGTGCATTTTTCTTGGGAGGAAGATAATGTGTGCATTTAACCAAAATTTATTAATCAAATGTGGAAATCAACATAGATTTATATGAGTCATGGATTAACATATGATTATCATTTATATGTATTATGAGATTGATGATGATACTAACCCTACTTCATGGTAATGATTGTATGTGTTGGTTTGATATTATTGCGTGACTGTCTTCATAAGTAGAGACAATGCCATATCACTCATTGCGAGCAGGATATGTCATCATGTTTTTTTATCACTTGCTTGTTTAATATGATGTATATGAATCTTATATGTTGTGTTTAGTCTTTGATGTAGGTTTGCAAGTACCGAACATCGACTCCACCTGGCTTCACAGGTCTGAGCATGTCCTATCCCAATGGCAAGTTATCGAAGATGACATAGTTTCTCTCACACACTCTTGGTCTAAGATGTATACCTTGTTAGTTTATCTTGATGTCTTTTTCTTGGTTGATTCCCCTTTAGGGTCAACTAAGAGATGTGGCATATTGGTTAAGTCTCTTCTACCTTGTTTCGTAGGTCATGAGGTCAAATCTCTCTGGCTACTTATTTTGTTTAGTCATGGCTTGATTATTGGCTTTATTGCATGATTGGATTATTTATTTTAATTAAAATTTTAATTAAGTAATTAATTTACGTAATTTAATTTTTTGATATTTAATTGAGCTTTATTTATTGTTTAATTATTTAATTTTTTTTATTTATTGTTGAAGATGACTTTTATATAATTATTGTTTTTAATTTAATTATTTATTTGGGTTCTATTTATTTTATTTTATTTTATTTATTTATTGGTGTTGATATTAATAATGATAGTTAATTATAAATTATTATGTGGGAATTATTTAATAAAGTATGGGTAAATAATATTATTTTTACCTACCATTAATTTAATTATTTAATTGGGTTCTATTTATTTTATTTTATTTATTTATTTATTATTTATTTTTGTTAGGTAATAGGCCAAGGGCCAAAATTTTTTATTGATTTAAAGTATTTTACATCTCAGTTCAGTGTGGGCATTGGTAGCAAAGAACTGAGGCAAGAAAACCTCCAATCTAGCCCAAGGAAGATTAACTTCCTAGAAAAAGTACAAAATCTTATGATGGTATTTCTACCTTACATTGCTTGGCCATATTGCCATTGAAATATAAACTTGAAAATTATACAAATGCTGTGGATTTTATGAAAGTTTTGGAAGCTTTAGATTTTCTCTCAGATATAGATCCTGGGTTGAGGCTTGAAAGATACTATCATTCCCTCCTGGTATCCTTGCCCCGCAAAACAGACTAGCCAACCCAAAGTCTGCAAACATCTTGAATTACCATGTCAGCATATGTTAGTCCAAAATCAAGCAACACATTGAAATGGACCGCCATATTATAGAGGATGCCATGATGATAATTAGAAAATGCTCCAGTTAGGTCACATAATTCCAAAGATTTATCCCAAGACTAGGAGAATTATATAATTTTAGCTATGATTCATAGACCAAGTTTCATTCGGTCACAGAAAGATTTGTATTGATCCTCATGGTAGAAATTAATCATTTGTCTAGCAGCACTACATATCATCCATCGATTCTCATCAATTTTATGGCCGCATGCTTTTTCGATGGAATAATGAACTTCAATGGCTTAACTTTATCTTCTCTCGAAATGTCATGTTTCATCGATGTCTCCTTAGTTTCGATGAAACTACCGTCATCATTAAGGAGCTTTGAGGCTTCATCGATCTCTACATTTTCATCGAAAGGCTCTACCTCATGTGTTTATGTCAATCAAATCCTCCATCAGCTCATCGAAACCCCATTTTCGATAGGAATCCTTTCATCGCCGTGTTTTGCAACTGTTTTATCGATCTGGTCATTGATGAAATTTTTTATGTTGATGAAAGAAAAATATCCTCCTTCGACTTTTTGATTTTCGATGGAACTATGCTCATCGGCCAATAAATTTTGCACCTCTACGACACCTTCCTTTTCTCGAAAAGTCTTGTCGATGAGAAAGCTATCTTTGGTCAACATCTTTTGTGCCTCTTTGATATGCTCTCTTCCTCAAAATAGCTACATCGATAAAATATCCATTGGTTCCTTCAATATCACTCTTTCGACTAGACTCCTTCCCTCGATGAGCTGTTCACATGTCTCATCGATACGGTGGTTTCATCGAGACTCTTTATTTCATTGTTGGGACCACTCCTGATTTCCTCGATGTATTTTGTGTTGATGGAACTAATGTTTTCAGTGAATCCTTTTGGAAGTTCATCACAGCCAAGATTTGATCGATAAGTCACTTTATTGATAGGATAATGGTAAGCTTCTTCGATAGAGTCATTTCGGCCAGACTGGGCATTTTGGTGACAGATTAGTTTGTATATGTGTTGGCCTTGGTTTGAGCGATAATTTTTAGGATTCTGGTGTCGATGTTATGATATCTAAATTTTAATGAGAAGAAGCTATAAAACCATAATATGGCATTTTATATAAAACGTTGGACGAGGACCTAAGATAGAGCTTCAAGGAAGATGAATGCCATCAGCTCCCAAGTTAGCTAACTCATCAGCCCTTTTGTTGCCTTCCCTCTAGATGTGGTTGATTGTAAATCTCTTGAAACCTTTGCATAAATCAATGGCCCATGTCAATAGTGAGTTGAGTCTCCAGTTGGGCATACTACCTTTTCTTAGAGCGTTGATAATAATTGTTGAGTCCCCTTCAATTTCTAATTTCTTCACTCCCATCTTTCTGTAAATATTAAGGCCTTCTAGCAGGGCAACTAGTTCAACCCAATTATTAGTCTTATTACCTATTGGGTAAGCCCTGAGGGCAATTTCCTTCCCTTCCCAGTTATGGATAGAGCATCCTTTCCCTGCCACTGCTGGGTTGCCTCTAGAGGCCCCATCAAAGTTTAGCTTGAGCCATCCCTCACCTAGAGGTTGCCACTTACATTTAACTCTTTTCCTTAGATTTACTTTAGGACCATCCCCAATATAGGGTGGGATAGATAGTCCTTTCCATTTCCCCTTCATCTTCTCATCCCAATAAGTTACTGTGGCATTCTTCTTCAGACTGAAGTTGATCATACTGTTGATTTTTTTGATCATAGTAGCCTCAATTTTATTGATTACCTATTTCACTTCTAATTTTTCATCTTTGAAAAGATGTCTATTCCTTTCCTTCCACAATTCCCAAATTATGGTAGATGGAAGAGATATCCTTAAGCCTTCAAATAGACAACCTCTTCTTAGGATGGACCAAGCTTTGAGCATTCCTAAAATAGTTTGAGGGAAGGCAGAGGACCAACCTCATTTCTGGGTAAACCACACCCAACATTTGTTTGCAAAGTTGCGATTAAGGAGGAGGTGATTTGTGTCCTCTTCATCCTTTTCACATAGAGGGAATCTAGTAGGTCCCTCATACCCCATCCTTCTAAATTTTTCAGCAGTCAAGAGCTTATTCTAGAGAGCAAGCCATGTGAAGACTCCAGCCTTGGGTAGGCAGTATCTCTCCCAATAGAGTTTCAGAGGCAGCTCCATCTTGGGTCTAAGTTGAGCTTTAGTGATGTGATTATACCCATCCTTGGATTTGTATTCTCCATTCTTGGAGCCATTCCACACAAGCCTATCCTTGCCTAGAGTAAAGTAAATGTTTCTATCTTTTAGGGTTGCCATGAGTTTATCTTTATCCCTTACAAGGATATCCTCATTTTCTCTGACTATCCATTTCCACCCTGCTCCATCCTCTGAGGGAAAAATGTAGTTCCCAATCAATTTCCCTCTGTTTGATTCTAGGAGTGTTCTTGTAGGCCCAAAATTATGGATTTTCTCAATTTCCTTATAACCTCCCCAAGAGTCTGACCAAAACAAGGCATCTTCCCCTGACTCTAGGTTCCATGTGAGTTTATCTATGATAATATTTATGCATTCCAGCATAAAGTTCCATATGCGAGATCCTCTGGGCGGATTGTTTTCTCTAAATATTTGGATAGGATTGTCTTCTTTAAGAGATTTATGGTACAAGATTCTCGCCCATTTTAAATGGGGATGTCGGAACATTCTCCATACTAATTTTTTCTCCTTCTTCTTTTGGTCTACAAATCTTACCCCAAGATAGGAGTGATATTTTCTTATCATCATTGGCACCTTGCCAAAAGAAAGTTCTAAGGTGTTTATTTAGCTCATTCTATTTTTTAACCGATAAATTGTGACATGATAGTTGGTAAATGGGCATTGCTACCAGAACTGATTTGACCAAGGTTTCCCTACCTGCAGAGGACAACCATTTCCCTTTCCGAGTGTTAATTCTCTTCTTGACTTTTTGCACCACGTGATCCCAAGACTTAGATGTCTTGCTCCCCTTATCCAAAGGGATGCCTAAATATTTGCAAGGGAGGAGACCAGGCCTAATCTCCAAGACCCTACATATCTCTTTCTTAGATGTAGTTTCTATGTTGAACATGAACACTTCTGACTTCTCCAAATTGACCTCTTGACCTGAGGCTTCCATGTAGGATTTGAGGATACCTTTGAAGGTCCTTGCTTCCCCAATGTCACCCCATCCAAAAAGCATTGTATCATCTACGAATTGTTGGTGGGTAATGGGAGTTAGACCACTGGTAATAGGTATACCTGTGACTCCAACCTCTTCCCTAGCCTTTGAGATAGATCTACCAAGAGCCTCTGCCATAATGATGAAGAGGGAAGGAGACATGGGGTCTCCCTACCTAAGTCCCCTAGAGCTACTAAAAAAACCTTCAGGAGTGCCATTGACCAGGACATAAAATTTGGGGGTGGATATGCATTCAAAGATAAGGTTGATCCAAGTTTTGGCAAAGCCAAATCCTTCCAAACATTTGCATAAAAATCTCCAATCCACTTTGTCATATGCTTTACTAATATCTAATTTGACTAGCATGCTTGGTGCTCCATTATGCTGGACTGAATGTATAGCTTCTTGAGCTATGATTACCCCATCATAGATTGATCTATCGAGCACAAAGCCTATTTGTTCTTCACTAATGATGATAGGGAGAAGTTTCTGAAGTCTGGTTGCTAGAGTTTTGGTAAGTAGTTTATAAAGGGTATTACATAAGGCTATGGGCCTATATTCATTGAAGCTATTAGGTTTCTCTTTTTTGGAAAAAAAACTAAGAAGGTATTGTTGATCTCCTTTAGGATCTTACTTGAGTTTCTAACACCCTCTAAGGCCTCCGTGATCTCTCGACCCATAAAACCCTAGCATTTTTGGAAGAAACTAGTTGGGAAGCCATCTAGGCCTAGAGCCTTATCTGGGTTCATTTTCATGAGAGAAGATTTAACCTCCTCCTCTGTAAATTTATTAAGCAGACATCTATTGTGTTCTGCATCAATGAGTTTTGGAATATTTTTAATAATATTATGTTGGCCTCTAAGGTTGGAACCAGCTATATTGTTAAGGATTCCTTCAAAAAACGTTACCGCTTCCTCTACCTCCTCTGATGAGTCTTCCAGATTTACTCCTTGGTAGTTCCTAATGTTAGAGATTCAGTTTACCCATCTTTTCTGCTTGCTACTATTATGAAAGAACTTTGTGTTGCAATCTCCATCTTTCAACCATGTTTCTCTGGATTTTTGTCTCTAGAAGATTTCTTCTTTTGCTAGAATCTCTTCATACTCTGTTAGTAATATTTTTTCCTTCAAGAAGAGAGGTTTATCTATCTCTCAATCCAAAACTTCCCTATTAACATCCTTGAGGTCCATTTCTACTAAAATTTTCTTATCAAAGATGTTACCAAAATTCTCTCGATACCACTCCAAGAGCCTCCTTTTGATTAACTTCAGTTTGTTTGCAACAATATACATCTTTGAGCCTAAGAATATTGATTCCCTCCACCATTGTTCAATTAGGTTGATGATGTTATCATCCTTATACCACATGTTCTCATTTGAATTTGAACGGGCATTTTCTTGGACCTTGTTATGCCAGAATGTTAAGTTGGAGTGGATAATGGTCTAAACTGGATAAAGGAAGGATCTCTGGTTCTATAGTGTAATTGAAATTCATAAGCCCCACATGAATAAAAAATCTGTCTAGCTTTTCAGCAATATTGCTAAAGCCCTTCCTTCTGTTGTTCCATGTAAAGGTGTTCTCTGTTGTTTGGATTTCCAACAAATAATTCCTATTGATTCAATCAATGAAGTCAAGTGTCATTGTAGGTAGGTTATTGCTACCTCCTCTTTTGTCTGATGCCTTAGTGATGGCCTTGAAATCTCCTCCAATAATACACATCTCATTCAAATTGTTTCTTAAGAAAGTCTCAAGTTCCATCCAGACTTGAACTTTATCCCTGTTCTGAATAGGGTCATAAACATTGATTTGGTTAAATCTTAACTTATTATTATAGCAGTTTACCTTTCCGCCCATCCAATTTTGTTTTATCTCTGATGGTGTAAAAGAGGAATAACTAGGATCCCAGATGATTGCTAAGCCTCCTGAAGCCCCAAGTGTTGGGGAATACTTCACTTTTCTAAAACCTAATTTCTTCTCAAAGAGGTATATCTCAGTTGGGTTCATTTTAGTTTCTTGGATTAGAATTATGTCTAGTTTTGATTGAGATATACAACGTTTTATGATACACTACTTGTTAGGGGCATTCATGCCCCTAACATTCCATGATAAGAGTTTCATGGCTCTATAGGGAGGAACTTCCCCTCCCCTACATTAAATAGTGATGAAATTTTGGATGCTTCCCCATCCTTGGCTCTTAATTCAGCAAGGGTTCTCCTACCCCTCCTTTTGATGGACTTGGCATAGTTAGGAGAGTCTTTTCTCTCCTCTATATTATGAATGCCTAGAATGTTTGGGTTCTCATTTTCCAAATTATCTAGGTCAATGAACAATTCTTCTGTTTCCATATTAACTCTAGCACTATCCACTAAATTTTTCACATATAGCTCCCTCTGCCTTTCCAATTCTTTTGAGTCACAAACCTCATCAACAAACTATTCCATTAGGTCATTAACTACTTCTTCCCTAATAAAGTAAAAATAATATTAACTTCCGGTTCTACTTGTTCTCTCTCTTCCACTTCTGCCACTACTGAATCAATATTCTGGGGTGGTCTATTTTCCTCTACCCCCCCTCTTTCCTCCATATCCTTATCTTGTGTTGTCAGTTGTTCTTGCTCAAATCCTTTATCCTTAATAGGGGGACACATTTCCTTCACCAATGGTTGCTCTGAAAGGGATAATTTTACTTCTATTGAATGCCCCAGGGGGCTCACTATTTCCTTCCCTGAGTCTATGCTTATTCCAAAGTTAATATTTAGTTTTTCCCCTTGAGTGCATATACGTGGCAATTCCTTCTACACTGGTGGCTCACTAATCTCCCCATCTTCTAAATCTTGTTCCTTATTCCAAGGTTCAACTATTTTTGTCATAACTACTTGTAGAGATGGGAGGAAGGGGGATTTTGTCTTCCTATTCAAGGAGTTCTTAGATAAGGACTCATAGCATCAATCCAATGCCATATCCATTATAAAGGCTTGATGCTTAGTTTCTATCTTTAAAGACTCATCGCCTTCCAGAGTGAAACCCCAATTCCTTCCATGAATTTAATTTTGACACCCTCTTTATTATGTTTTATCTGAGGGTATGACATCACAGGTGAGATTTTCCTGGGAACATCATCTACGATGAGGCCATTATAAAAGGAAGGTTCGACGTTTAAAATATGGTTATTAATTTTTAAAACTATGTTTTTTAAAGTTTTGATATTGATATCCATATTAACCATGAGAACATTGTTTGAGAATTTAAAAGGGGTTTTTTTGACACTTTCGAATTTCCCTAACTTCTTGCCTCTCATTCTTAAGATTTCTAAATTACGAAGTTATACTGGTAAGTTATCAATTGATATTGCTCTATTTACCATGAAAGGTTTTAAACAGGATGGAACAAAAAGGGGTTGCCATTCCCAGCATTATAAGTAAAAACCCTTATATGCCGGAATATCCCCATTCAGAAGCCTATTTCTCAGATCTAGATTGCTACATTCTATTGAAAGGAAATTTTCAGCGAGGATGTCGATACTTACCAGGCCCTGAAAGGATGTCTTTAACCATTCAATGATTTGTTTGACTGGAGTACCTATACCTTCCCATCGAGAAAAGATGACGAATTCTTTACAGTGCCTTTGATACTTTGTTAGGATTTGATTGTCAATTTCTATCACTAGCCTTTCCTCTATGGCTGGTGGACGCATTGATTGGTCACCCTCAATTTGTTTATCCACTGATGGTTTCTAATGGTGGTGCAGTGAATGTCGAGCTAGGGTTTCCTTGCCCCATGAATTCTTCTCTGTAATTTTTCGCTGGAGAGTGTTTCCCCAGTATATGGTTCTGTCTTTATGGGTAGGTTTTAAAAAGCCCTTCTTTGTATAACGCAATGGACGATGGTCATGGCATACTGGTTGACGATTTGCCCCACTTGTTGGGCATTTGGGTTTCTTGCATCCAATCTTCTGCCAATTCTGGTCATCAGTGTTTAGGGGAGGAGGGGGAGCCCTTCCCATAGCTATCAGTGAATATTTGGTCTTCACAAAAAAGGTTCGTTGATCTCACGTTTTTGCTGCTTCTGAGATAAGACTATTGCCATCATCCTGGTGTCTGCTAGCAAGAACAGAAAATCGATTTGCATAGCCTAGATAGTTGCCATAAGGAGGCCTCGAAAGTAGGTTAGTTGTCGCAGAGGAATTGCGAAAATTATTCGCATGCAGAGCCATTTTTCATCAACCGAGTTTAACCCAATATTACATCTATTTTATTTATTTATTGGTGTTGACATTAATAATGATAATTAATTATAAATCATTATGTGGGAATTATTTAATAAAGTATGAGTAAATAATATTATTTTTACCTACCGTCTAATTTTGACGAAATAATTGTGTGGTAAGAATGTATTTTGTTATGTGCTTATGTTGGAAGGTTTAATCCGCTTGCATAGAATGGATTTATGATGTTACCGTTTGATGTTAAATGTGTTAATGCATTTGAATAATATTATTTTGATATATGTTAGTGTTGGAATAATATAATGAATGTTTTAAAAAAAAAAATTGTTAGTAATTTTTAGTTTATTTCTCTAAAATATTTTGGTGGGCATTACACATGCTCAACAACTCAGGTGCCCTGGTGTCCCTCTCATCATGGTTATCACTTCACTTTGCTCTCTGTTAATCAACTTTGCCAAGCCGAAATCTGACAATTTCGCATTGAAATTCTGGTCCAGGAGAATGTTCTGAGGGTTGATGTCGGAATGTATTATAAGTTCTTGACATTCTTCATGCAAATATGTTAATCCTCTTGCAATATTAAGAACTACTTTGGCTATACTCTTCCAGTCCAGCAAACGTCGATGTTTCTTGTTTGAAAATATCCATTTATCCAGAGATCCATTATGTAAATGCTCGTATACAAGCATTCGATGGGATTTCTGTGCATAGAAGCCCTTCAGCCTTACCAAATTAATATGATCAATTTTCCCTAGCGTTTCCACTTCTACCCGGAACCCCTTTTGTCCGTGTCCTGCTTTGTCAAGGCGCTTCACTGCTATCTTTGAGCCGTCAGACAGAACACCCTCATAAACTGAACCAAATCCTCCGCTACCCAGCTTAATGCTAAAGCCATTTGTAGCATCTCGCAATTCTTGGAATGACAACCGCAATGGTAAGCCTGCCGGCTAATCGACATGATCATCCTCACCTTCATCTTCATCCTTTTCTTTCTGTTTTCTATTATTTTGAGACTTATTTATCGATGACCTCAAGAAGATAAACAGAGCTAGTGCTCCACCACCAGAAGCACAAGTTATGATAACAACTAAGGATTTATTGCGCTTGGACCTCGACTGGATTTTAATATAAGCAGTGGAATTGTAAAACTGATCTACTGGATTGTTAGTTTTCATAGAAGAGATATTGGACTCTAGATAGCAATGAATCATGACCACTAGAAAATTGGCCCCGTATCTGAAAAAAGCAGCATTGCAAGAGCAATCTTCAAGGCAAAGTTTTTTGCATGCATCTCTTGACAGCAACCCTGGCGTGGAAGAATTTTCATAAACATAAGTAAAATACGAAACGTGCTGCAGTTCCAAAAATTGATGATCTTTGTCCCTACTTTTCTCTGAGCACACCACATGAACACGTGGAAAACATCCGAAATTGGGTTCTGTGATATCAATCGGTTTAAAAGCATTGTCATCACTTGGGCAGCTGCACTGACCGTCTTTGCAAACACCATAGTCTCCGCATGGTCTTGGATAATCACACTCAGCCATTGATTTCATGAAGGATGGCAGATAATCAGGGGAAGAACTTCCTGTTGTTTGTAGGACTGAGCAGACCCTTAAATGTCCGTCTGAATCTAATTTAAAGTAAAGGCAGCTTTTGGGTACTGATAAATTTAGTGACGGCGATCGTCCTCCTTGAGAATAAATATGGATGGACTGGTTGTCGAACTGGGTTTAAGACAGGTCAACACCTTCACGTGGCGGGGGTCATCTAAAATACATTTTAGCCGGTTCAGAGTCTGCAAACATAGCGAAGCCATCGTGAAGCAAGGTACAATAGAAACGACCTAGGCTTGTGTTCTTAGGAGAAATGTTTGCAGTAAGCTTCTGTCCCACCTTTAACTTCTGGCCTCGCAGAAGGGTATCAGTTGGATAATCAAAAGACTGTCACATGATTTCACCGGAGGTGCTATAGAGAACAAGGTTCCCAGATTCTAGTATCACCATCCTCTGAAAAGCTTGACTGGATGTATTTGTAGACCACACGAGAGTGCCTTCTAAGTTTCTTAATACGTACAAGTTCCCCTGTGGAGGTGAGTGTTAGGGTTGCATTTTCTTGCACCATCTGGTCTCTGTTTGAGCTCCACATCATTTGCATATCAAACAGCGTACCATCAGTGGCGTAGACAACAAAGAAAGTTGCAAATAGGTATCCTGCATGACAAGGACTGCCATAGCAGAAGAATCCACATCCAAACTGGGCATTCATATCATTATATGAGATATTGCCGCTCAGAAGAATCGGCCTGACGAGTGCATCTTCGTAAACTGACGGTTTCAGGAAATTTAGAGAGTGGTTATTGTTCTTTCAAGTTGTGCCTCCGTATGCAGTTGCGGAAGGAATAGGAAGCCTCCTTGCAAATCGTGAGCACGATATAAATAAGAGTGTTAGAAGTAGAGAAATGAAAGGAGCAGAGAACCAAAAATAGTCCATTCTCATTTTTCAGAACAGCAGTTACGTTCAGGACAGAGATCACAGAAAAAAAACATGTTCAAATGAAAGACAGGTGCATATGAATTAGGAAGTCAAAAAAACGATAATAACTCGGGTTAGTGTTATAATAATTAAGTCAAAGTCTCTCTGACTAGCAAAATAAGATCCGAATTCTATGGCCTTCAATCAAATTAAGTCAAAGTACATGTCGGACTTTTAATTCTATTCCGCGTAGAATTGACTCCGTGTAAGAGCCGTAGCGAACACGTGTCAGCGAAGAATTCGTAATATGAAGAAAATAATTTTAAGTTTCTTTTTCACACTAAGCACGCATAGTTTTGAGTCTTCTAGTTAAACAAAATGACTTTTTTTTCTCAATAAAATTAAACTAGTATATTTATTTTGAAAGAAATATTTGTAAAGTGTGTAACACTAATCTTAACTAAATCTTGATTGAATCTTAATCTTAATTGAACTCTTAATCTAATTATGAACCCTAATTAAATCCTAACCCTAATTGGATCTCTTAATTGATTCCTTACTATAATTGGTTCTCCTAGCCTTAATTAAATTGTAACCCCAGTCTTGATGATAACCCTATTTGAATTTCAATCCTAACTCTAACCCAATTTTATCATAGAACCTTAATCATAACCCAAAGTATACAATAATTGTAATTCTAATTACATTATAAAGTCAATCTTAATCTTAACCATACCCTTAACTCTAACTCAATTCTAACTGAATCCTAAACCTAAATGATCTTTAATCCTAAGCCTAATTAAAACCTACCCATAACCCTAATTATATCCCTTTTTGAACCCCAACTCTAATGCAAACCTTAACCTTAATCATAACCTTAAGTGAACACTAACCCTAATTGAACTCTAACTCTAAAGCCTAACCCAAATAATACCCTAATGTTGACCTAATTTATATATGAGTGGGTACAATGGGTGTCCCCTTTTTTTTTTTATTAATAGGCCTTCTCTATTAGAAAATAATATTAAAGTACATATTCACAAAAAAAGGCTGAGGAATACAAGATCACCTCGCGAGAGTCAAACAGCAAGAAGTCGGAGCCAAAAAACAAAGCTATTCATCAAAAAAACTTCCTCAAACAGCCAAAGCAGTGGCAGTCGAGGGGGGGGGATCTTGATCATCTTTCTTTCCCCATACGTCAGCGGGGCTAGGAGTCAGGTCCGGCATGGACCATCCATCTTCTTGGTCTTTTTATTCTTCTCCTTCTTCCCGCGTGGGAGGCGAAATAGCCAGAGCCAGGCGAGGAAATTTAGAGGTGGTGGCAGCACGCCACCCAGAACCATCACCGACAGCAAGAGCCAAAGTAATAGAAGCAGCAGAAGGCCACCCCGACTCAGAGCCACAACGCGGAGGAGAAGTCGAGCGACGCCTCCATGCATTGTCTCCCCCACCAGAGGAGCGACGAGGAACCTGGGACCGCGGGGCCTGAGAGCATCCGGCAGAGGAGCTTCAGCCATAGGGCGGAGTGCGGTCGGCGGAAACAAAATCTGACGGCACTCTGGCAACCATATAAGGGGCATTGCTCCAATGCTGAAGGAGCTCCTGTAAGTGGCCCACCTCAAGAGCCACTTTATCGGCTTGTTCCTGAATCTTTTTAATTAAAATTAATTCATGCAAATTCATACTTTCTTATAAAGAAATTAAAGGGCTCATTTAAAAAATATTAAATAGATGCTCAAAAATGCAAAACTAAAATCATACAATTCAAAGTATTTCTTGATAGAAATGAAAAACCCATCAACCAAAAAGTTAAAACATGGAATTTCCCTTACTATAATTATAACCCTAGACCTATCGAGAATCGATACATTTATTTAAGGTAAATGATATCTCTATATTTTTAGATATATTTGTCATTTTATAATTCTTTTTATATTACATTTGTAATTTGAATAAAAAATATAATTTTAAAAAAAATTAAACATAAAGAAACTTTAAAAATATTTAATTAACTATAGTTAGCTTGTTCAACATGATAGAAACTTCAAAATAAAATCAATTTTTTTTTTAAATTTTAATTATAAGAATTTTTTTAAAATGTTTTCCTATTAATGATAAATTTTTTAAATTATAATTCATAAAACCTTTCTAAATTATTTTTTATTTTTAACAAAAACATAATACATTTATTCTATTTTAATTATAAAAAACTTTCAAAAATATATTTTAGAAACTTTCTAAGAATTTTAAATTTTTTGAAAGAACTTCTAGATCTAAAGCTACAGAGCTTTAGATGTCATATATCAAAATCGAAACTAAAAAATACAGATTAATTTTTTCTATACAATTAGAGATTTCAAAATTTGATAATTGTCAAGACCTATTTCTTAATGTTGTACATATATTGATACATTGTCAAGAATTAAGTAATGACAAGTAAACAAAAAAGTGCCATGTAGTGGCGAGTACTTGTCGTTATAGTATATTGTAATAAAAATATATGTCCTAATTTTTAATTATTATAATTTAAACTTGTAATAAAAATATGTGTCTAATTTTTTACTATTATAATTTTGAATTATTGTTATTTTAAAATTATATTAGTTTAAATATATTTATGTAAAATTAATTATAACCTTTATTTTAATTACAAAATGTCGGAGAGCGAAAAAATGAGCGGGAACGACAACAGTCATAGAGCAGGGGGTAGGGTTTCAGTTGTAGAGGAGGATGCAAGGGAAGTAGATGATGATGAGGATGCGACAAGAGGTGATTGACCGGGTGCAACTCTTTTCTCCTTGGCATTGTGTGCAGAAATCTAACGTGTATTCATGTGTTGGTGGTTGCTCAGATGCACTTATGTTTTGGTCCTCTAGGATCTTTGCTTTGTCGTCGTGGTGAAGGAGGCTAGCTTGTGGGGGTTTGTGTTCATTGTTGGTTGGCTATGGATGCCCTCCCCATATGCTACCGGGGTTGTTTATCTAGCGTTTGGTGCTTGCGCTTGTGCGATTGTTGCTTTTGGTCAGTTTGGTCTATGCTCTTGTGTTGGGTTGTGGTTTTCCTCACTCGCCGCTCATTGGCTCTTCTTGCTGGGGTTTCTGGCTTTTTCAGGTATGCGATTCATCAAAGATTTTGGTGGGCTTTGTCTTCCTTCCTCTTTGGCTTGTGTTGGGTTTTGTTCTTTTTGTTACCCTATATTTCCTCTCTATCTCCTTTATCAAGGGTTATTCTTAGCTTGGTCTATTGAGGTGATTCCATCTCCTCTTGAGGTGGAGATGTGTTTTTCTTGTTTCCCTATGACTTGTTGTAGGGAGCTTCTCTAGGTGGCTTTTCTTCTTTTGGGCATGGAGCTTTCTTCCCATTTTGTTGTGGGAGCTTTTGTGGGTTCTTTAGTTTCCATTTTCGCTCTGCTCTCTGGTGTATGGTTGAAGGCTTTTTTTCTTTCTTGTTATGGTTCTAGGAGCCACACTAAAACACATTGATTTTGGTTTGGGGAGCCTGTCAAGACCGCATGGGGTGGTTTGTATTGATCTCGGGTTCTTTGTGAATACTCCTATCTTTCTATTCCTGAAGAAGGTTAAGGGAGCCTTTTCAAAACCCTTGGGTTTTTTGGTGATGGGGTTTGGTCTTTCTTGTCATTTCCTTTTGACTCCTTGGTCCCTTCTTGATGAGGGTTTCTCTGTCCCCTTTTGTCTCGGTTCCATGGCTCTGTTTGGTGTGATTTCTTCTCTACATCTTGGGGTTTCTATATTTGTTCCTATTGAGGTGGTCCTATATTCTATGCAGGGGGAAATGGATGTGGCTGGAGGTGACTTGTCTCTAATTAAGGTGGAGTTGGATTCTTTTTTTGATGCCTGGAAGTGCTACTAGGGGGCAGATGAATCATTGATGTTTGGTCTGGTTGAGGGTGTCGGCCTAAACACTCATGGTATCCTTTGTAGGAGGTTTTTGGGTGGCATGTTATTTCGCAGCAAGGAAGCTGATAAGAAGATTTTTGTTATGTGTTTGTTGCTTTTTGTATGGATTAATCTCAAGGATATGATTGTGGGACCCTGGTCAAAGCCCACGATTTTGGCTGAGGATGCCTTGGTCCTTATGTTCATGATTATGTAATTTTTTGGGTGACCTTGGCCCTCCTTTTTGCCACTTGTGTTGTAACGTTTGATTCATCTTGGTAGGTTGTGGTTGGGCTATTGTTTGTCTTTTTTGTATCCCTTTACAACTTTCCTTTGATGGTTCCAGATTCGTGTAAAATCTGCAGGTTTCAAATCCCTTCAAAACTTGTTGTACAAGGTTTCTGGTCCCCTCAAAACTTGTTTTTCCTTTTAATCAAAACTCTTATTTTAATAAAATAATTATAATATAATACAAATTTTATAATGATAATAAATATTTTTCTGAAAAGCATAATCCGAATTTAATTTTAAAAATTTATATAATTATAATTATAATAATAAAATTAATCTCAAATTTAATTATTAATTTGTAGTGTTATATAAAATTATTTTTTATTTTTATGTAATATCAATTATAATTGGTCTTAATTAAATAACTATTAATAATTATCAAAGTGAAAATAGACATTTTTTGAATAACTTAATGAAAAATATTCAAATTTATGATTAAGAGTTATTATATTATTTTATATATATTAAAATGATTAATTTTTTTTTATTTTTGTAATGAATTAAAAAACAGAATGATTTCAAAAGGATATATAAAATAAAATTATAAAGAATACATATAATAGTTAGGTTTTTTTAATAGAAATACTTGTATTTAATTTTTCATTCAATTTAATTTAAACTAAATCAAATCCTTATAATTGGTTTTATTATCTATATTATGAGATAAAATGGAATTATTAAAATATTTCGATAAAAATGTTTTATTTACAATATTATAAATAATTAAAAATGAAAAAAATATTAAAATAGACATTTCTTTTTTTAAAATACAAAAGAAATCCATTGAAAACCTAAAAAATCTGTCATTTCTAAAAAATTGCTTCTATAATACCAAATTTTTTAAACCAATCATAATGTAAATAAATAATTTTTACAATATCTTAAATTTAAAAATATAAATCTCAACTTTACAAAAACCAAATTTATTTTGAAAGAAAAAATAATAATCACGTTTGATTGATGCAATAATACTAATAAATAAAATAGATAACATAAATTGAAATAACACTTATCTAAAATAATATTAGATTATCTTTTAAATCTAAGAGACATGGAAAATAAAAGGAACATAACGTGTTTGTTCCGAGCCTCACATGACTTCAGCACCCAAGTGTGCGAGTCCAAGTTTATGAGAACTTGAGATCAAATTTGAAATATCTCCCATGTCACCAAAATAGTTACGGTTTCAATTAAACCTTCCATTTTCTCATGAAGACGTGGTAAGAGAAATCGATGCAACAACAATCAACTAACAACTAATTTCTAAGTCATGGCAAATGAAAACAACGACTGTTACCTCACTCCACCTTAGCTCCGTCAAATAGAGATTATGCCAAACGTCGCACTGAAGATAGAGAAGAAATGAGGAGTACATGGCTTAAGCAAGAAGTTACAGGCAGTAATAGCCTCCATGTGTTCACATGCCAACGCTCACCAAATTGAATCGACGGAAGAAGTAGAGTTAAGTCAGTATCTTGGTTTTTGGTGCAAAGTACAGGTGTGAGGACGTAGGAACTAATCTTCCTCTTCAACTATGTTGTAATCGAGCTATGTTTCTACTACTAAAGATCTTTACTGTTTATATGAAAGGAATTCTTTTGCTTACACATTCATGTATAGCTATGATTGTGTGTTCATTTAGGCTCTTTAATTCACTTGTTATCTTTAATTTTTTAATTTTCAAATAATATACACTGTAAAATAATTTGTAATTAAGGGATTAGATATAACTCGTAATCTTTACCTTGTCTTGGTCGATGAATGCCCAATATGCTCTTAGTCGACTTAAACAAGATTATCTACTTTTAGACGCCTCATTCTCTTCGATATGTCTTTCTATTGTCGTAATATGATTTGGTGAAATATAGGAAGATAGCTAGTTGTGGTTGGCTACACATCACGAAGAGGATTCATGTCTTAGATTAGGTCTACAGAGAGTGTATAATGTTTGTAACTTTTTATGTCAGATTTAATGTTGAAAGTTCCATCTTAATGCCATGAGCCACTAATACATCCAAGATTTCCTTCTAGACAGAGCAAGGATATAGAGAAACTATTTCTCATTAATATTGTTATTATTCATAGGATTATTATGATCCTTCGAAGTCCAATACCAACAATTGAGAATATAGTCAAATTGCAATAAACCATTTAAAAGGCTTAATGTAGAAATTTTTTGTTATATATATATATATATATATATATATATATATATATATATATATATATATATATATATATATATATTTCCACATTTTTCTTCAATGATCACCAGTATGATTGCAACTACGATTCATAGAATAATCAGTTGTTGGGTATTCTTTGAAGCATTATGTCAAACAATTCACTTCCATTGTGTGTATAATTTGGCCTTCAAAATACAAGAGCATGTATGATGGCATCAAACTATGCTTTGGTTTTTAAAGTACATGAGTCAGTGTAATGACAAAACTGCAAATAAATATGATTTTCAACATATAAAGTTTGAGGAATCTAATAAGTTTAGGATATAAAAATAGTCTTCTATTTTTTGTTGGTAAAGTTGTCTCAGGTGATCCATTTAGAGTAACAAAATAAATCCTTTATACTTATATAGAATTCCTTACAGTATTCTAAAATTACATTCTCACTTCACTAATCTATTGTTCCAAAGCGTACTAGTAAATGAATTGCTTTTAGATTGAGTTGTATTATGTATAGGAATTAAATGATAGCTTATAAAGATCAACCAATATGAAGTCGACCTCCTAATTAATTCTTTAATTCCAAAAGTATAAAAAATTGACCATATATAATATGTCACTGCACATTTCTTTTGGCAAGGAAGTTTTGAAAACAATATAGATATATTTAGGAAAATTTAGATTTGGGGAGCACCTTAAATCAGTCACTTTGAGTACCCTTTATCTCCTTGTCCTGAGTACCCTTTATCTCCTTGTCCTAAAGGAAAAAAATAAAAATAATCAGAGGAGGCCTTGAATACAATATATTTGCACGAAATACCTATCATATTTATTTAATACTACTGTTTATTTTATATATGTTGCTTTGGGTTTAAGATATAGTTTTAAAGGTTATTAGAATATGCTATTGAAATTGTATGGGGATGATTGCAGAAAAAAGTGCTCTCAAACTAGATGTCATCTTGATAAAATAATTCTAGGCCTTAATACAATATATTTGCACGAAATACCTATCATATTTATTTAATACTACTGTTTATTTTATATATGTTGCTTTGGGTTTAAGATATAGTTTTAAAGGTTATTAGAATATGCTATTGAAATTGTATGGGGATGATTGCAGAAAAAAGTGCTCTCAAACTAGATGTCATCTTGATAAAATAATTCTAGGTCTTAGCTGCCTCTCTCTTAGATTTCAAGAATCTTTTGAAATTTTAAATTTGTATCTCATATGCAAAATTTATGACTATTTTACCATGACCTAATTTGCTAATTTTAAACTACAAATTTTTAATTTAAAAATTTAAATTCAATGATTATAAATTTATGTATAATTAACCCTCAAGTATTTATTAGCGATTTAATAATTCTTTTGAGATTTTTGAGTACCAATTAAAAGATGAAATTAATTAATATAATCTCTAACCATAAGAATGAAAAAATATTTCATTAAAGAAATAGTCAAATAGTCTTACATCTTATGGTATATCTTCATACCTTCTAACAACCATTAGTCTCATTTCACTGGGAGCATAGGAGAGGCTAGTTAAGTATGAAATAAGAATCATCACTCCTAGTACTCTATTACTAAAGACTATTATTGGATTGATATATGAATATGCCAATTGAAATTGTAAATAAGGAAATGATTAGGGTAAATCATAAGTGACACCCATGTCTAGGTTTATGATCATGGTTGAAATGTTGATCATTAACAATTATGAATAAATTTTAAAATTTATTAGATATGGTATAGGACAACAATAACCAAATTATGAATAAATTTTAAAATTTATTAGATATGGTATAGGACAACAATAACCAGATTAATGTAATGATCATAAATAAAAAACATCCTTGCGAAATCAAATAACCAGATTAATGTAATGATCATAAATAAAAAACATCCTTGCGAAATCACATAAAACATTGTATAAGAGTTAAAACCATTATATGTTCTCACCACAAAACTATCACCTTAGATAATTAATCATAAAAGTAAACACTAGATTACCTAGTTGACATTCTTTTAGTGTAAGAGCATCTCTAAAATATTTTAGTTCAGGAATTCCTCTTAATCACTAAATTAAAAATACCAAGGTATTATTATAGATCTTAAGTTATATGTAAATATAGTGGTTCAAATTGTCTAATTATTAGTTCATATAACTTAAATATATGCAAGTTCAATATAAGCTTAATAATTTTAAAATCTTACAACTTTAATTAGTAATAGATGGTTTTGAATGATATTTTGTTCATAAATTAGTTCAAGGTTTTATCCTTATGGTAGATTTGAGTTTAATAAAAATGCTACAATGCTTTTTTATTGGAGTATTATACATCTATAACATGTGGTCTTGCTAATTAGAAAAAAAATAAAATTACTCACTATCTTTGTTTCATCATTTGTAAATTTAATCCTAATTACCAATGTCATTAGGTCATTAAATTCTTTCTCCTTTTATTGATCAATAAAAACACATTTGTTGATATTCAAACCAATCTTATATTTTATTTAATTTTATATTATTATGTGATATCCATTTTATGCTCGGAATTATCATAGGTTATCTTTCATTACTCAAAGAAAAAAAAACTTACGATTAGCAATATTTTTTCTGGGGAGCGGGGTAAAAGGTCATAATATTATGCATTAATAATAAACATAAATATGTACAATACAGGATTAAGACCATGTCAATAAAATGTGATGGGCCCAAAAAGGTCTATGCAACAACCCTTTCCCTACCTATCCAAATCCAATATCTACCTAAAGATATTTAATAGGTACAATATTGCAATATAGAAAGGAGGAAATTCACATGATAATCTCATTTCCAACACAATTTAAATTTCCTTTTCATGACAAAACGCTGTCAAAATTTGAGGAGCTAGGAGCTTCCATCTCGTCGCTACATTTTGTTTAGCAATCGTCGACATCCCAAAATTCTATCTATTGCAAGAGACACCATGTAGGCCACTCCATTTGTGGATTCTGCAGAGGAGGAAATGTTTGTTAAGGAAGGAAAAGATGATGGAAAACCGTCAGGATCCACAACTGTGTGAGAGAAGAGCTTCCATAGAGCTTTGAACTTGTACCGCGCCACTGAGAATAGAGGCTTTTCTATGGAATTTTTATGAGCTTAAATCCATCTGAAGAAAGGCAAGGAAGATTGGTAACCAAGGCCGTTCATTATGGACGAACAAACTAAGCATGGGAAGGATTCCTGAAGTAAATCCAACTTGTGTAGAAAACCCCCCACCCACATATCTCTAGAAAAGAGATTATATTCAGCTAGTTGGGCATTCACTTCCTCTCAAGAATAGAGAAAGGGATGAACAAAGGCTCCAATGAGAAATTTGGAGAAGTCTATCGAACAGGAGAGATCCATGACTATCGATGCAAATCTGGAAACCACTACAGACGGAGGGGCCAAATGGTTCACCATGAGCCACTATTCGGACCCTAAGATGATATTCAATGCTCTTTCCACCTACCAGCAAGGAACAACAAAGGCCATATGAAGAGAGAAGTGGGGGTTGTGTCCCATGGGCAACAAATTGATAAATTTTCCATGCAACACAATTTTGTCTGCCATCTGACCAGAGAATGGAGAAGAGCAAAATCCAGACTGGATCGACTAAATTAGGGAAAAAGAAGGCATGGTGAATAAGCTTGTCTTGCAAGGAATTTAACTCCATTTTGGTACAAATTCCACATGAATTGGCTCGCTGGAGAAGACTACAATAATCACCAGTGTCCCAAACCGCAAGAGGGAAGTCCCATAAACACGTGCTAGATATTGTGAAACCTTGTAAACTGTACCAGGTTCAGCCACTGGAGTGTGCGAGAATGACTGAGGATGATAGTTTAGGGAAAACCTTGAATTTAGACTGAAAAAGAGCCGGTCACTATGGTACCTATTGACAACATCAAGATTACCATGTAATCATTTGATAAGGAGGATATTCGTCAGGCAATATCTGCACAAGACAGCCACGTAATGATTTAAAAAAAAAAAAAACCTTCATCTGACAACATGCCCAGTTCTGATTTTAGTAGAGTTTGCGGCTTTGGAAACCCCAATTTCCATTTAAACGTTTGCAGGATGAACTGTTGAGCTCACTGAAAGTCTCCCTTCTTCATAGTTAACAAGAGCTGCAAGCAGCGTAGTTCCTAAGCACTGGCAGGGAGGAAATGTGATTGGTTGTTTTGCAAAGTAGTAGCAAGATGAAATATATTATTATTATTATTTTGATATAATCAAAAGTAGATTTAGATAATTATAAATGCAACTATCAAAGTCATTGGGAAAGAAGAGATGTATTATTATATGCAATATCCATCTAACAAGTATATAGAACAATGCAATACAAAGTGGAAGAAAGAATATATGTGTGTGTATGCACGCGCGCGGGGGCTTGCATTCCTTTATGATCACATTGTCAACCGATTTAACATTAACACAGGAATACAAAGTGGACAGAGGAGATATATATTGACATACGTTTGTCAAATGTTTATTAAAGGTGCTGTGCATTTTCAAAACTAAACTTGCAAAACTAGTACATTGGTAATCAATTGTGTTATTTCATTTTTGAATCAGTAGGTTTTCTTGTTGTTTTGAGCTTTTTTCTCGACTTGCTGGTTGCTCTCAGCTTTTTCATTCTGGGCTTGCCACAAAATTAACAATATGAAGATTAGAAATCAGTTATTCGACTTCCATGGCATGGGAACGTACAAGAGCTTATCAATTAACAATGTGAAGATTAGAAATCAGTTATTCGACTTCCATGACATAGGAATGTACAAAATCTTATCAATTGCAACTATAGTAAAGGTAAGACAATTGTCTCACTATGGGTAATGCAGAGACTAACTGGTGATAATACAAGGTGACAGACTTAATAAGATAATGATAATACAAAGTGACTGATCTAATAAGATTACACGAAGGGTATTGTCAAAAACCAAGGAGGAATAGTCCATAGCATGGAAGTGTAGTGATATCAAGATTGTGACAGGAACATAATGCATATAGTGGCTAAATCATGATGGCCAATGTTCACGATATTGCCATACGTATATGACTAGTCTAATGTATAACACGTCAGTGGAAAAATAATTTAACATTAGGAAAAATAGTTTAGTTACATATTTTGAAATACGTTGCAGATAATTTGAATGAATTATCCTCGACATTACTCCAATCTAGAAGTTTGTGAAGCGTTTATTACAGTAACAGTACACATAACACAATGAGATATACATAAAAGGTTTCATTTGTCACTTGCTAGTGATATTCTCCAAAATCATATAAAATGTGTTGAGATGAACAATATAATTAGTATTGTGTTAGACATGCTATTACAAATTGACGAGTAGTGTTCTTAAAACACATGACACTTGTGCTGGAAAGCACACTTTTAGTAACATTCTAAAAAATGAAGGGGAATATGTACCAACATAAGCATATGGATTTAAATTAATCTTAGTCAATATTTACATTAGCAATTAGAAGAGAAATTGTGAGGATGGTCAAGAATGCCCAATCACTAAGAAAAATCCAGAAAAACAATTCGTACTAAAACTCCTGTACCACACACAAAATAGCAATTATTTCATGGAAATAAACATAAATGTGCAGATGAATTCATTCTTATTTGTGCAGACATGGATGAAAATATTACAGAGATATCAACTTAGTGAGTTTACCCATTTCCTTTAGAATTTCACCACTTAAACAATTTTGTCCAAAAGACATGTCATAACATACAAATTATAATCTAAACCATTGACACCAAACATCTTAAACAAAATAATGCAGAATTTATAAGGAAAAAGGTTCTCGCTCGCTTAAAGATACTCAAGACGTGGTAATGAGCCTAACATAGCCAGGATTGATCCGCTCAGAAAATTGTATCCCAGGTCACGAAAAACATTATACAATTCATTTAATTAAGCTTATTTTCATCACTCTAATCGATTTGAATTGGCAGGAAGAATAGACACTTGAAACTATATAAGTTGTACTCACAGGCTTCGCAAGTGTGTAAGATTAGCCAATTCGGGGGGCACAACCCCTTTCAGTTCTAGATATATCATATTCTACAATATAACAAGATAAATATATGTATCTCATTCCATAAACGATTTTAAAAAGCGATTTTTAAGGCAAGAGGTACTCACTGCTTAACATGGCAAGTGGTATTTTGCTCAAAAACACAGCTGCACATGACCTCAAGCGACACAACTGTGTCATCAAGAAGATACCAGTTTGTATCATCACTGTTGCAGGGATCCAAATTGAAGTTCCAGCTCGAAATTTTCAGTTTGTTGGCAGTTACTTAGAGTGCCTCGACTATAAACACCACAGACAGGCAAGCTAAAATACATTATTTATTCTAAAATAAGGCATCCGAATTTCCTCCCAAAGATCCTTATTATAAACGACACATTGGCCTCTCAGAATCACACCAAAAAGAGTCCCCTGTTGCAAGATTATATTCATGGCTTTTGGGTACTAAGAACTCAGGGGGGCAAGAAACATCTAGGTTTGCTAAACCCTGAGCTGAATTAGATGCCCACATCAAAGGATTCACAGAAGGCAATCCATAGGACAATAATTTATCTGCAGACAATGCAGTAGCAGGAGCATAGTCCAACCGTAGAGGAGTATGAACAAAGCTTGTTTGTTTAATCGACCACGAGCTTGAGCTTGGCACATTAATGGCGACTGGTCCCTCCTTCAACTTCAACCTCGCCGACTCCACTCCAAAATCTGGTGCTTTTGTCATTGTATTGTAAATTGGGCAAACCCCAAATGCCCGAGCCAAGCGATTTTGGTCTTGGTATCTTTCCAATGATTCCGAGTCACTGGCCATTCTAACGACTTTGGTTTCATATAATCAAGGAGGCAGGGTTCCCCTCCAAAGGCAAACGAGACAATAATCTTTTGGGCTTTTGTCACAATCACCGCCACCAATAAAATTCTACAATGGAACATCAAATATTATCCAACTGACTCAATAGTCAATCTAACATTGCAGTAGCATCGGTAGCAGCTTGAGGACCCTTTTACCCAATGCCCAATAAGGAAAAATAGGTAAGTTTGTGGGAAAACTTTACAGAACCCTACCAGAACAGGGTATTTTTTAAATGAGATGAACCAAAACTAATTTCCAAAAATGGATCTGAAAGTATTGGGTTTTTATGGCTATCACAAATTTTGCCCTACTATCAACAAGACGGATGAAAATAAATGGGAATAAATGGGCAGAGTTTGCAGGAAATTTTTAGAAACCCTAAACATCACAACGAGAGAGAAACCAAAACCAATCGTCATAGAACCACTACTTCAATCAATTTACAGTAAATGAAAAGTGGATCTAAAGTTAAAAAAATCAAATAATTTTTAACAGAAGTCTAATCATTAAAAGAAATGCACTGGACGCCCAAAATCTAACCCGCCTCCCGGTAAATTTTAACTTTGTAAAGAGGAGTTTAATCATTAAGAAAAACCCGACTGCCAGAAATTTTAGAAAACAAACTCGACATAGTCACTTCCTGATATTCATGAGACACTTCTGATGGGCGTAGCCCACCTAAAAAATTCCTATTGGCTAATTACATACCTGGTGTTATAGATTTGCAGATTAGAGGAATTTGCTAGAACGACAGACTTGGTTCGAAACAATCACATCTGTCGTGACTACCAGGGCAACCTCTCCTCTTCGAAACGCAAAATCCATCTGTGGTTATGAACCTCTCGTAACAACATGCAGAATCCTTGGCTTCCATAGATGTGTGCGCCGATGTGTGCCGGTGATTATGGCATTGATGGATAGCCTGTGCAATCTATATACATCCACACGGTTTTTTTACTTCCCGCCATACGTTTGCTCAAAATGCCTTCTTATGTAGTGCGCGCATAACGTGAAAACTATAACGTGTTTTACGCCTCGATTTATTGGCTATTTTCTTAACTGAATCCTCCCTGGTCATCCGAATCACATGACACATACAGATGGATCACAAACACTTAAAGGAAAATTTTAAAGATTGAAAGATAAAATGTATTCAAAACTGATATTAAAAATCCACAACCTTTGCAAGCATCCTCCCTATTCGTGCCAAAATGGCAGCTTTGAAAGAAGGTATGGACATCCATCGAAGCATGAAGGATAGAGGATTGTTGTCAAATTCTGCAGTAGCAACTGCTCTGGTAGATATGTATGCAAAATGTGGAAGCAGACAGGGCACAACGGTATCCCTGAAAGAAAGTAGACCGAGATCGATGCCTAGCGTCAGTTGCAAAGGTAAGCGCAGGAAAGAGGCTGCAGTGTTGGTAGAGGTTCGGATCGAGATGTAGCTTGTTGATTTTTTGACCCAGTCACATCGGGACCTACGCACTGCAATTTTTACCAGCATCTTCCACGTTCCAGAAACATGCAAAAGAATTCAAGCTCTAATCGCCAAGTAATTGCCGACTGTTTGTCCCACCTGTACCCCACCTGTACCTTACCATGATCCCCTTAAGTTTTTGCAGACCTAAAATTTTGTAGGCCCAAGCATCCCGAGACCAATTTTACAGACCCTGTTCTTGGAAGGCGTGCGTTCTCTCGTCTTGGTATATGGAAAAGTAGCTGCCAGCCATCTGCAACGCAAATGAGGTACTGCCACAATACTTTTCAGGGAAAATTCACTTAAATAAAAAGCAACTTCTTGATAATACATAGTGGAAAAGAAAGATATACAAAAGTTTCTAGCAAGCTGATTGGTTGAGAGGGAAAAATTTAATCACTGTTTAAAACAACTACCTCTGCTATAGTTTCCTGCAGGTAGGAACTAATAATAGATGAATTATTTCCATCTACCCTAAACAAAATTTCAGCATCTCTATTATTCGGCATCACTGGAGCCAGTCTTGGATTATAAATGTGGGATGAAAGCCACCTCTAAAAATCTAACAGACAAATCAGGGATTAGTAGAAGGCATGACACAATCATTTTTCAATAAGTATTTAATTCCTGATCTAGTAACATGTTAGATAGAGTTAAGGTTTCTTCTCCATTTGAAAAAATGCATCCTTGGTTTGCTAGAAAATATGCAACCTAATTTGCTTCTCTGTATTCATGGTTGATTGAATATTCTTCTAGTTGTGATGGATAAATTTTGACCACAGAATATATTGCACTTTCTAGTTCCTGTCTTCTACATTTCTGCATGCTAATATTGTATTCATAGAATCCCCTTCTATAATTAGTTTTTTCACCTTGAGTGACTTTTCGAGTCAGACACCATGGAGGAGAGCTTGTGCTTCTACAATATTGTTATAGCCATTGGGAATTCTTGCAAATACACCCTTGATGGTTACTCTTTGGTGGTTTCTAATAATGTATCCAACTCTCAATATCCTCGGATTTCCTTTTGAAGTGCCATCAAAATTGAGCTTTAGGGAATTCTAAGGGGGGCCTTTCCATCTAATTTCTTTTCTATTTATGGGCTTAGCTAGGTTGACCATAAGGCTTTCTTTGAAAGGCAAAGACGGGTTATTCCATTCGCACAGAGTACTGTTATCTCATGATGAGAGTGAATAATTTAGCTTTTTGTTTTTTTTAACATGAGCCTTAACTGCTTCGGATATAGAAGACTCGATTTTTGAGAGAACCATTTTCAAGTCATTAGTTTCATTTCTAAAAATTCTTCTATTTCTCTCCAACCAGATATTCTAGATATGTATAATAGGGGAAATTTTCCAAATGCACAGAAAGAAGGAATCCACAAAAATGGTCGGCCAAGATTCAAAAACTACTTTTAAATTGTGGGGAAGAGGTGAAACCCATATTAACATGGATTGGAGTCAATTCCAACATTGGTTTGCAAAGGGGAATTGACAAGTAAATTATTAGTAGATTCCAAATCTTCCCTACAAAGAACACAATTGAAAGGTTGGGCAATGCCTAAAGCGACTAGCCTCTCACTTGTCAAAATTCTACCTCTCAAAGCAAGCCATGAGAATGAACCTGCTTTTTGAGGCCCTTCTCCTACCCAACAAAAGGAGAATCTTCTCAGAGGTGAAATGTTTTCTTTGAACTCGAGGTATTTATAACTTTTTTTAACTGTGTAAAATGAGAATTTGTTGTTGGTTGATGGGGGCATGAATGCTAAAGATATCTTTCCAAGATGTCCTATAAGTCCCTTCAACTAATCTGATTTCAAAATAGTCCTTTAAATTATTACCCCATTCCCTTTTTGAAATTATTTTGAGTTCCTCTAAACCATTTATATTATCAAGAGGAGGTAAGTCATTCAAAGAATCTTCCCAAAAGCATTATTTGTTTCCATTATGAACTAGCCAAGATAGACAAGCAAGGAACAAATGCCCACATGTTAGCATGAAATTCCACATTTGAGATCCATTTAGTGGATCCAAGGTTGTAAAGATTCTGACTGGTTCCTCTGAATCAAGATATTTAGCTCTCAAAATTGATGCCCATAAAGACTTGTTGTTCTTGTAAAGTATCCACAGTAGTTTGGTGCCAAGGGCTTTGTTTCTCATTTTGATATAATTGATTCCAATTCCTCCAAAACATTTATCTATGGAAACTTTATCCCAGACTAATAAGTGAATCTTTCTTTGAGGGTTCTTGTTACCATTCCAAAGAATTTTTTTCCGAATAAATTCAATTTATGTTTGGACTGCTTTTGGCATTAGTATAATTGCCATGATGTAATTAGGAATCATTGTCAATAGTACTCATATCAGGAGGATCCTCCCTACTAGAGAGAGCCATGTATTTTTCCATGATGCAATTATTCATTGGATAGAAGAAATGATGTTTGACTAGAAGGTTTTTTCCTTGTTTTCTGCAAAGAGAGGAATTCCCAAATATTTCCAAGGGAGGAATTATTGTTTGAACCCAAGCACTACTAATAATCTATTAGCCACCAGTTGTGAGCAAATAAAGAATAAGACCTTTGATTTTTCCACATTAACCTTTTGGCCTCAAATTTAGTAGTATAAATCAATAATATTTTTGATGGCTTTTATTTTCTTCATGGAGAGTTCACCAAACAAAATTATGTCATCTGCAAATAGGATGTGTGTGACTGAAATAGGAGTTTGGGGATGGAAATGCCTTTCCATATGTTTGAATCATGGTGAGAAAAAATCTATCTACTTAGTGCCTCAACCATGATAATAAATAAGAAGGGGTAAGAGGATCCCCTTGTCTAGCTCCTTGTGAGGATAAAAATAACTTTGCCGAAAATCCATTGATAAGCAATTAAATTTATCTCCAGATAAGTAAGAGGCAACCCAATTGCACCAATTTGGACAAAAGCCCATTTTTGAAAGTAGTTGTTAAAGAAACACCTAGCTAACTTTGTCATATGCTTTCATCATGTCTAGTTTAATCACCATGACTTCCTTATTATGATTAGTTGTTGAATTGATTAGTTCATGTAGCACCAGAGCTCCTTTTGAGGTTTCTTTACTAGGAACAAAACCTCCTTGTTGGTGAGATATGATATTGAGGATTAACTTTGCTAATCTACTTGAAATTAACTTGGCAATTATTTTATAAATCGTATTACATAGTGCTATGGGCCTAAAGTCACCAAAGGGAAAAGGGGATGATGTTTTTCGAATTAGAGCAATATATGTGGTGTTGAACTTCTTCAACATGTTGTCATTTTTCAATGACTCTTGAGAAACTCTCCCGATATCCGCCCCCATAAAGGACAAAAACTTTTGAAAAAACATGATGGTGAAAGCATTAGGACCTAGAGCCTTGTCTAGGTACATGGAAAAAACTACCTATCTTATCTCCTCCAAAGTGAATGGATTCGTGAGTTCCTCATTATCCTTAGCACTTACTAGTTGTTGAATATGATGTATAAATTGTAAGGATTTGTTAGTCATGTCATCATCCAAATGAGATGTATTATTAAATAACTCAGAGAAGATATTAGTAAATAACTCAGAGAAGAACCTTACCCCTTCTTTTTGAATACTCTCATTATTAGAGATACGTTCCCTACAGAATCTTTGATAGAAGTGATAAGATTGTTTGACCTCCTCATCTTAGTTGTGGTATAGAAGTATTTTGTGTTACAATCACCTTGTTCTAGCCACATCTCATGAGATTTTTGTCTCTAGTATATCTCCTCCCTGTGAATAATTTCTTCTAGTTGGTAGTTTGAAAAACTTCAGCATCTGAAAAGACTAGTCATTAATACCTTCTTGGATGATCTCCTCATTTAAGTCTCTGATTTTGCCCTCAACCTTTATTTTTTTCTGAAATATATTTTTAAAGTCATTAGAATTCCAATGCTTGATCTTTAACTTCAATCATTGTAATTTTTTGTTGAACTAAAACATTCTAGAACCTTGGGAAAAAAGGGAATAGATCCACCAATCTCTCAATAGTGAAAGAAAAGAGTTATCCTGAAATCACATGTGCTCAATCTTGAAATAGCCCTTTGAGATTTTAATCCACAGAGAAGGGGCAATGTAAATTTGAATTGGGAAGTGATTTGATCTAGTGAGAGGAAGGATCTGAGATGGAGGGGAGCCAAAATTTGCAAGCCAAATTAAATTTACTAGAAACCTATATAGTCTTTTCTAGTGTATTTTTTTCTAGATTCGATTGTGTGTATATTTTTCCATCAACGTTTCGAATCACACTCCGTGATTCATCATCAAGATGAAAAGAATTCCCAAGACATGAAAGATGTTGAGTTGCAGATTTGAGGCAGAATATAAAGGGGAGAGGGGTGGGGGAAGGCACGAGAAACAAGGAGAGAGGAAAGAAAAAAGGAAAAGACCACCTGAAGGATGGGAGACCTAAAAAACTCCAAGGAATAAACCACCCACAAAAAAGAAAAAAGGAAAGCCCAGCACCATATTCAAAACCACTAAAAAACAAAAAAGAAGAAAAGAATATGGGATAAAAATAAAAAACTAAAAGAATAAATAAATGATTATAAATACATAATGGAATAAACACAAAGGCAAAGACCAAAAGACAAAAACCAGAAACAAAAAAGAAAAGAGAAAATTACAAATCCAAAAGAATGAGCATATAAAAATAAACAAAAGTGGAGGTCTAAAAGCAAAAATACACTAGAAAATAAACAAATAGGAAAATAGACCAAAGGGGGAGAGGGAGACGCACAAATGAAGAAGAAAGAGGGGGAGAAGTCAGGGAGGGGGGCGGGGATGACACTGGAGGGCAAGAAGAAGAGGGTGCCACGAGATGCTAAGGTTTAACCCATCGTCTCGATTAAGATTGGATGGGTGCTGAATGATAGCAATGGCCTCTTTAACTTTCCTCTTGAAAAAGTTGTTCTCCCTACACAATACCTGAGTGTCCTCCAAACAGATATGATGCTTGGTAGTTGATGAATGCTCAGCTAAGGCTGATTTGAGGGCACGTTCATGCTTAATGTCGGCACTATGCTCTTTTATACGAGTCATGAATGAACGACCTATTTCTCCAATGTATGGAGTTCCACAGGAGCATACAATCTTGTATACACCTGACTCTGAAAAGGCATCCCGAGTGTCCTTAAGCGGTGGGGCATGCCTCTTGATGGTGGAAACAGGTTTGAAGGCACAACGGAGACCTTTTTTCCCCAGGATTTTTGAGATTTTGTGAGAAATGCCTTCAACATAAGGGAGAGAGACATACGGGGCCTGAGATGGAGAGGGCATGGGATTCGAGATGGAAAGGAAATGAGATTTGGCTTGGAGGAAGGCCCTAGTGATCTGCTTGTTCGAGTAGCCATTCCAAAGGAAGACTTGACGAAGATGGGAGAGCTCTTGGTCTAAGTTATCCTTATCACAAATCCGATGGGCTCTTAAAGCCAAGGTTTTGAGGATCCCAACTTTCTGGCTATGGTGGTGATGAGAAGATGAATGAAGATATAAGTCAGTGTGGGTAGTTTTGCGAAACACCTGACGACCAAGGGATCCGTCAGGCTTTTTACAAATTAAGACATCGAGAAAGGATAAAAGGTTGTTGGATTCAAGTTCTTTGGTGAAGGTAATAGATGGAGAGATGTTGTTGAGGTGAGTATGAAATTCCTCTAACATGTCCAAGTCGTGGGGCCAACATACATTGGTGTCATCCATATATCGTTTCCACCATTTTGGCTTGAGGGGGAAAGAATGTAAGGCCACCTCTTCAAAATGTTCCATGAATATGTTAGCAATGACCGGCGAGAGAGGGGAGCCCATGGCTACTCCGTCAACCTGTTCATAGATAACGCCTTGGAAGGCGAAGAAGGTTGACCTTAAGCAAAGTTCCACCAAAGAGGCGATTTCCTCATTGACCTTAAGCTTGACAATCTCTATGGAGTCTAGAATAGGGACCTTGGTGAAGAGGGACACCACATCGAAGCTCACAAGAGTGTCTTGAGGGTCCAACTTAGTGTCCTTGATAAACTGGACAAATTGGTTGGAATCTTTGATGAAGGAGTTGGAGTTACCAACAAGCGGAGAGATTAATTTGGCAAGAGAAGCGGCTAACTTGTAAGTCGGAGACCCAATGGTATCGACAATGGGTCTCAAAGGAATGTTGGCTTTGTGAATTTTTGGGACCCCATATATACGAGGGGTCACTTCCTTGGACGGAAGAAGACGAAGTTTGGTAGAATCATCCAATGAGGAGTTGGAAATAGCAGATCTAAATATAGTCTTTCTGCTATATTTAGAGAGCCCTTCCTTCTATTGGTCCAAGTAACATTTCCATTACAAGGAATTCAATCTTTGAGAGCATTATTGTTGACAAAGTCATTGAAGTCTAACATAAGTTTGAGAGGGGGAATTAAACCTACTGAATTTTCCTTTAATGATAAGATTACATTGAAGTCCCCAACAATTATAGCAGGACTATTAGGAAAATTTCTTAGGGCTACTGATATTGAATCCCATAAGTACATCCCCATTATGGAATTTAGACCATACATTGAGAATAACTGAAAAGAAGCATTGGAAGATGCAATTTCAACTTGAATGAAGTTATCTTGTATGAGCATGGGATTAATCTGAACACTACTCTTTTTCCATAAAATTGTTAATCCTCCTGATGCACCTATTGACTGAGCAGCAATGAATTCCCATTTTTTGCATTTTTGAAAAGGTTGATTTGAGGGAGTATCTGAAAGATTTGGTCTCTTGTATAAAAATAATATCCATCCCAGAATTATCTATTTGAGACTTGATGAGGTTTCTCTTGTTAGGGGCATTTAGACTCCTAACATTCTAAAATATGATTTTCATGATTTGCTTGAAGAGCTACACACTCTCCGCAGATGTAACTTATCGTCTAGGATGGACTGGATCCCTGTTTGAACCTCATCGTTGGTTTTTTTAACCAAGCCCTTCTTCTTTGGTGGTCTTCCTACCTTGCCCTTGGGTTTCTTGTTCACTACTACTTTTTTTTTATCTAGTTTGACAAATAGATGCTTTGTTGCTTTGAGTGATTAACTCTTGATCATCTTATATGCTTTGGGGGATAAGTGCATCTAATTGTTCATGTCCACTTATGCTCTTATTCCATGAGAAAGCTAACATGTTTTGGGTGAATAGTTGAGGATGAGTGCTATAAGGCATAGAAACACAAGAGAGTGTGGCAAGGATTGGGTATGCCCATACCTTTTAAAGTCCTTTCCAATCTAAGAAGAATGGGATAGGACAAAAAATTCATGTTCACCCTTCAGCAATGTGGCAAGATAGTTCTTGGCATGTAATTTATTTTCTCATTTTCTATCTTCTTAAAATATATTATCAGTAAAGACTCTAGAATGACAGGGTCCCATAACATTTTGGCCTCTTCTTAAATTATTTGTGAACATGCTCTAACCAATTGAATTTCAATAATGTTATCCATCTTTCCAATAAAAAAATATGATTTAAAACCCATTAGGATCTCCCTATTTGATTCTGTAATTTCAAACAGATGAAATTTTGCTGAGGTTGAAGGATACGTGATCTAAAGGACTTTTTATTGTAAGAAAAGAAAATATCACACCCAAATCATGTTTAGAAGAATACAAAATATATCTTCATAAAAACCCAAGTTCTGAGGAAAGGTTTTCTTGATTCGTGTAAGATCCTTCGATTTGGGGAGGAGTGAGAATAGATTTGTCATTTGTGTGACGAGACCTAGTTTTGTAATGTTGTGGGTTTGAGGAGAAGTCCTTGTAAACCTTTACTTTGTCTTAAGTATGATTACAACATTGAGATATAAAGTGCCCCATGATTGAAGCATGATGAGAGACTATGATGGAATCATACATTACTACCTCCCAATCCCAAGAATGAAACTTTGAGGAAATATTTATTAGGATTGGTAGAGGTTTTGAGCAATCTAACAATAGATAAACTCTTACTAGAAGCTTGGGCATCTCATATGGGATGAGATCATATTTTAAAAATATGCCCAAATGATTGGGAAAACTTTCAACCAGTTTGAGGTCCCTGAATTCAAATGGCAGAGAGGGGAATGATACCCAAATAGGAACAAAGTTTACTTTTGCAACTTTTGGATTGAAATTTGGGATCCATGCCAAAGTTGATAAATTAAATCCTTCATAGAACCAATATTCCTTTCTATGAACTCTATCTCTAGCTATTTTAGAAGAAAAAAAGGCAATAAAGAAACCCTCCCCATTATCAATGTAAAAAATCTCATTAAGTACGAGCCATACTTGCAGAACCCTTTTTTTGAGAACTAGAAAATGGAAGAGCTTGTTAGGAAACTTACCAATGATCGATATGTCTTCTAGTAGGGACATCTGATCATTCAAAGCCACAATCTATAGATTAATATTGATATTTCTACTCATTTCCCCCCTTCTTCTATTTAACAAGCTTGATAGGGGACCCAATGCCAGTTTTAAACCTGGATCTTTCCATGCCCACACTTTTCTTTTATCCTTATTTTGAAAAGGCTTGGCACTTCCTTACTATGATATGAAGAGAGGCATAGATTTAGTAAAGCTCTTATTCTTACCAAATGTTGAAAGGCCCAAAGGGATATTTTTTGGATATGAGGGAAAACCCTTGCCTCCCTTTGCATATGGATTGTTCCAACCATGTGTAGGTACTTTGGATTTCACCGGAATTTTGTTAGGAAAAGAGATGTATCCTTTACTCAAAGACTATAAATCTAAAGTGACATCTAAATAGAAATAGTCTAAAAATGTGAATCCTTTTCCTATTGCTTGGGGAAGAAACCCTTGTGATGATCTTCTAGAAATCTGTCATCTTCATGAATGTTGAAAACCTAACATTTTTCTCTTTTTAGTCATCTTAGACATTTTGAGTTTACCCAATTGGGCCTCATGAATCTATAATGGACACCAGAATTGTTTCTCTGCTAATGTTGATCCTGATGTTTCTTTTCCTGTGTTGATCCTCCCCCTGATTTGGGAAATTCCTAGAATTTATCAAGCAAATATCATTTCAAAACATGAGGGGCATTTGATGTTTTAAATAGTGAGAAAAATCCTTTTCTATTTTGTTGGCCCTTCTTCTATCCCACCTTTGTCAGCTTTGATGTGGCCATGCCTGCAAATTTGAATTTTGCCCCTCGAAGCCATTCTCCCTGTGCAGAGCCTATTTTTTTATGATTGAAAATATTCAATAACATTAGGAGTGATATTTTTGTCATCAAATGTTAAGAAATTGTTAATCAATAGTTAGAAACTAGATATTTAAAATCTTACTACATGATATTTAGTATTCTTTATAATAGGATTTGTTTGATATTCATTAGAATAAAAAGGTTATCCTTCCATTACATAGTAGTCCAAATTATAGTGATTGATTTGAATAAAATTAATATTATAATTAAAATAGTATCATTTTCTTTTATGTTGTTAGTAAACCTAAATAAAAAGGAGAAACTTAAAAAAACCTTAGCAACATTTGGTATAAGTGGTGCTTCTAGCTCGTGCTTATGAGTAATGCCTTTCTAATTGAGTTACTACATCTAACACCTAATAAGTTTGCAATAACGATGTCTATGTCATCATCTCTATAAATTATCGAGGAGTGGTATGGGACATTGTGGAGTTAAAATCCAAGGAGTCAAAAATCCCCTTTTGATCTATAATCTAATAAGATAAATTTTAAATGAAAATAGATTCCCCAGTGAAACTATAGAAAGCCCAATAGGATTTGGATGTATATGATTGTTTTATTTTATTATTTTAGATGTTATTATTCTCTATTTCGACACACAAGATAAGGGTGATGTGATAATAGGACTAGGACCTAGATGGAATTATATAAACAGGCAAGTGGCCAACAAGGACCCTTTTTTCTCTATGAGCTTCCCAACATGGGTAACAATCACAAAGAAACCATCTAGGACAATGACCCTAGAAATGGTTGCGTACCCACTAAATATTTTACATTAAACCTAGTTTAGAAACCTGAACTACATAGGCCTTGATCCTATTTGGAAATGGTGTATGTAGGTAGTCTAGAGATGGAGTATGTCCCTAGTACACAGGCAATGGGGGATGTACATTTAGGAAGGTTAATTTTTATAAAGATTAATAACACAAGATGATCTTTGAGTGAGGAGGTTTGGGTTAAGATACCCTAACTTAAATACAAGATAAAATATATTCATATTACGCTCAAAATGATCCCAGAAGGATCACTCATGCAGAGGCATCCTGCTCTTGCAATTTTTGGTTTTAATTTTGTTGTTGAAATTTTGGTTTTTGTTTGGTTTTGTTTCTTGTTTGGAGTTTTTATTTTGTGTTGCATCATATCTAAATGTTTTGGTTACTTTTGTTGCCTTGTAAAGTATAAATTAAGGGAATTCACTATCTCATGTCGCTAGAGGTACAGGAATTGTTTTGAAAGGGGGCTTTAACCATGTTTGGTCATTATTCTCTCCAAACCCGATATTGTTACTCATCGATTTGGTTGACATCGATAGTTAGGAAATTATTTTGGGTCGGTAGTCGAATGTGCCAAGGAGGAATCAAAGGGAAAAATCGATTTAGAAATGGAAATCCCAAATGACTCGTAAACTATATGAAGGTAGCCAATAGTTGGAGAAACAAGTGGATATGATGTGCGAAAGTACATAAACTATCTACAAAGGTGACATTGGTCGAAGGAATAAATTCCTTGAAGTGTTAGATGACCATTGAAGATGACTATTGAATGTTGCCAGTGTATTAATTAAGGAACCTTTGTAATTGATAGAGAAATAACAGTAGACAATTGTTCAATTTATTGTCCTTAATCAATATTTGAATTTTGGATTTTAAATTCTTCCTATCTCTCTAAATGTGTAAGTAATGACACAGGATGTGATTGTTCTTAGTTTTGATTAAAGGAAATCTACTCCTTGTTTCTTGTTCAAACCATTTGTCTGTAATAAGGATTGATTAAATTATATTAAACAGGTGGATTTGGTTAAGTGACCAGTGAGGCTTGCCATTATTTTGGTATCAAAGCTTGCAAAGTTTTGGAATTCGAGAGTGTGAAAAATATCCCTCCAAGAAGAATGTGTAGAGGTGGAGCCTATGAAAGAGGCATAAGAGGTAATGATGAAGTATTGTTGTAGAAATTGATGGAGAGGATGGATGCCTTGGAAAGGGCACAAAGAAGAGGGACCCCGGATGTTGATATAAGTGGTGATGAGATAGAGGAGGAAGAACAAGACCAAGAGGGTAATAGAGAAGGGCAAGGAGTGCAAGAAATGTTTGAGGAGAGCCTATTGAGGATAGTCATGAATGTAGGTTCCAAGCCTAAAATAGAAGTACCTACCTACTTAGGAAGTCTTAATGGAGAAGACTTTATTGACTAGATAAATGAATTAGACAATCATTTTGAGTCTGAGGGCATAGTAGAAGATAGGAGGATAAAGTTTCCTTGTACCATGTTGAAGGGCCATGCTGTAATATGGTGGGACATTTTCCAAACTGAAAGAAGAAGGAAAAATAAGGAGAGAATTCACTCATGGGACCGAAAGTTGGCTAAATTGAAAGTTAAGTTCCTTCCTGCTGATTATCAGACCAATCTCTTTAAGAGGTTACAAAATTTGAAGAAGAAATATATGTTTGTAAAATATTATACATAGGAATTTGACAAGTTGGTGTAGACACATAAAATTTGTCATCTTAATCCTGGGTGAATCCACTTCACTTTTTTTTTGATGCATTATTCCATCTATTATCATTTATCATCATTTATCCATTATTAATATTATCATTAATATTATTATTATTTATCATTTATCCATTAAAAACATAATTATTTTCTCATAATCCATTTATCATCTAATAATTTTATTATTCTATCACCTATTTATCATCTTTGACCTATATATTTAATAATAATATTATCTATCCATTTTAACAAATACATGTAGAAGCATTTGCATCATTCATTTATCATTTCTCCTCTACCCACTTGAATCCACCTGACACATGTGGGATTAAAACTTTCAAAACCTATTATTTATCGTACATTTACACCACAACATGTATTTACTTGGATAATGCTTATAAATAAATAGCTCCCCTCCCATTTTGGGGATACACAACTTTTCCATTCAAAATTGGTTGCTTGCATCCATTTCTCACATTTTGATAAATTTTTCTCAATCTTCATCTTTCATAACTTCTTGTGCATGTTCTTTCTGAGAGGACTTATTATTTGAACATAAGATCTTGATATTAGGAGGGCAATGGAGTAGGATTTTTTAGCATGCATGTGTGTGTTTCTAGTTTAGAAATTGATTTCCATGTGTGTTTTGGCAAGAAAAACTTCATTATTGGATGTTGGAAGATTCAATATTGTATTCAATCCATTTCCTCCATCTACAATTGGCATGCCCAATGGGACTAGCTAATCCCTTCATGGATTTGATCTTTGCATGGTAGAAAATATTTGGTTCACATTTGAAAGTTGTTAACATACCATTTTACATTGTCTCATATATCTATCATTGCAAGTCTGATTAAAACATTATCAGTTCGATTGATATATTGCAAGGTCCTTTAAGAGTAACATTTCGCATGCATGGTTTTGAGGCATTAATCAAACATTTCACATGTTTTTTTTGAGCTTCCATGTTTTGTATTCAACATAACAAAATATCCTTTATCTTTTTCTCTTACATTTTACATCTAAAGAGACACTTAATTACCCTGGTTTATGCTATCACATTTAGCGCTTGTCAAAATGATTAATGCTCCTTGTTTATGCTATTCACATTTTGCATACATGACTGAAGGATTACAAATCATAGTGTCTTATATTCTATTTCTATACTTTTTTAATACTAACATGCATTTGTTTGTATTTTATATTTGACTTTTTTTCATGCATTTGTTTGTGAAAAGATCTTACAGCCATGGAATCCCATTTTCAACATATCCTGCAACCTTTGAGCAGTGTATATTTGTTCTCCTTCACAATCTATTTAGCATCTTTCTTTGTTTATGCTCACAATACCATAGTTCTGTAGAATCTAAAACTACCCCTATTCTTATAGCCAACTGATCAAGAAAATATCATAATAGAGAAAACAACTAACAACAATAAAAATTGCAGAGATAAAATAAAACACAACTCATAATTTAAAAAATAGAGTTCTCTATTTTTAGAACAGCGCACACATTCTATATAACTGCTTAATAAAAAGAATACAAAGCTTCCCTATAAATAGAGTTTTCTAGCTTCACTAACAAAAGAATTCAATGTCTCTAAAAATAGAACATACACTACTAAGGATAGAGCATGTTATGCATGCATTTATTTGGTGGAAAAAATCAGAATAAAAATCTAAAATAAACTCCAAACTAAATTTAACTAATAGCATGCACAACATACTTTATTTGCAAGAATGCAAAAAACTACAAAACTGAGAATAACCTAAATCTATTTGAATCCTTTGACGATGCATGATTGTGATTTTTTTTGTGCATGATTGTGTATGCATGCTGGGGCTTCCTAATTGAACAACATCACTTATCTTCATACTCCCCCTTGATGCTGAGAGAGCTCATGATCTTATCTCGTAGTGTCAAAAACTAAACTTTTGGAACCACCTTGGTTAAGATATCCACTAATTGCTCTTTAGTGCTAATGCATTTTAATTCCACTTCCATCTTCTATAGCAAATCATGAATGAAATGATACTTTAAATCAAAATTATTTGTTCTACTGTGATGAACCGGATTCTTCGCTAACTTGATGGCACTCACATTGTCACAAAATATCACTGTAAGCTGAATTTGCTTTTCTCCTATTTCTTCCAAAACTTTTCTGAGCCAAAGAGCTTGTGTACCTGCTGAGGTAATTGCAACATACTCCACTTCTGTAGATGAGGGGGCAATAATAATTTTCTTTTTCGAGCTCCAGATAATCAAACCAAAACTAAAAGAAAAATAATTTCTAGATGTAGACTTACAATCATCCATACTACCTCCCCAATTTGAATCACTAAACCCAACAAGATTGAACTTTTCAGAAGAGTAGTAATGAATACCAAAATTTAGAGTGCCTTTCACATACCTCAAAATCCTCTTGGCTTCCTTCATATGTATTTCAGATGGATTTGTCATATACCTTGAAACAAGTGAAACTGGATATGCAATATCGAGCCTTGTGTGGGTTAGAAACATCAATATCCCAAAAATACTTCTATAAGTTGTCTCATCAACTAATTCAACACGATCATCTCTACATAACACAACTCTATGAGCACTTGGAGTGGAGGCAAGGTTACAATTAGTCATATCAAATTTCTTCAGCATATCCTATGCATACTTTGTTTGACAAATGAAAATCTCATCCTTACTTTGATAAACCTCCATTCCTAGAAAATATTTCATCAGACTAAGATCTTTCATCTCAAATTCTTTCATCATAGAAGCTTTGAATTCATCTTTCATCTTAGAACTACTACCCATATACAAAAGATCATCAACATACAAACTTATAATTAGAATATCAGTACCTTCTTGTTTGTAGTAAAGGGTAGGATCACTCTTACTTCTTTGGAAGCCATTCTCCTAAAAGTATCCATCAACCTTGGCATACCATACTCTTGTTGCTTGCTTGAGGCCATACAAAGCCTTCTTCAACCTATAGACAAGATGCTCTTTTCCATCCACTTCAAAACCTTGTGCCTGCTCCACATATACTTCCTCTTCTAAGTACCCATTCAAGATGACACTTTTCATGTCCGTATGATGTATGTTCCACTTCTTCTAAGTTGCTAATGAAATCAACATTCTTATGGTCTCTTGTCTTGCTACTGGTGTGTCTCTTCATAATCAATTCCATACTTCTGTGTGAAGCCTTTAGCAACTAATCTTGCCTTGTGTCTTTCAACACTCCCATCACTATTAAACTTGGTCTTGTAGACCCATTTGGCACCAATCTTTTTCTTGTCATGCGGAAGTTATGTTAACTCTCAAGTGTCATTCTTGTGAATGGAATCCATCTCTTCTTCCATGAATTGCACCCAAACCTCATTATTACATGCATATTCAAAACATGATGGTTCAAAATCAGCCTTGGCTAATAAAGCAAAATTCACTGTCTCACCTAATGGGTGTTCTTCATGTACTTGATTTCCACTCCTCTGGTAGATACCACTCAATCTTCTTACCTTCGTTGTACAACTTGGAGAAGGAGTTGGACTTGATCTTGGTACTGAAGAACTTGATGAAGGGTTGTTTGGTGGAGTTAAACCACTGGATACAGAAACATTAGTTGGCTGCTCATCATCAATATCAACAATTATATCATCAATCAAAATAGATTTTGGCTTCTCAACATAGCCTTTTTGATGACCATAAACTACCCCTTCATCAAAAATAACATCTCTTGAGACAATAAGCTTGTTAGTGAGGGGATTATATAATCTATAAGCCTTGCTTTTCTCACTATACCCAATAAAAATACATGACTTACTCTTTGCATCTAAATTATGTCTATTCTGATCAGGTACATGCACATAAGCCAAACAACCAAAAAAATTGAAATGATTAACATTAGGCCTTTTTCCATACCAAGATTTATAAGGAGTCATCTTTTCTAGTGCACTGGTGGTGCTACAGTTGAGGATGTACACTGCTGGAGCAACTGCATCTCCCTAATAAGAATTGCTCAAACCTTTTGTTTGTAACATGCACCTTTCCATTTCAACCACAGTATGATTCTTCCTTTTAGCTACTCCATTTTGTTGAGGTGTGTATGCAGTAGTAAGTTGCCTCTTGATGCCATTAAGATCACAATAACTCTAGAAATCCTTTGAGCGAAATTCTCCTCCACAATTAGTCATTAAACTTTTGACCTTGCATCCTTTCTCATTTTCCACAAGGGCCTTAAACTTCTTGAATGTATCTAGGGCTTCATCCCTGGCCTTCAAAAATTATACCCAACAATTTCGTGAGTAATCATCAATAAAAGTGATGAAATATGATGACTTACCCAAACTCTTCATCTGCATGGGACCACATATATTTGAATGAACACAATGAAGTGGGTGATGGGCCCTCCATGCATTTCCCTTTGGAAACTTTTCCCTTGCATGCTTTCATGTAGCACAACCTTCACAAACCTCCTTTTGTTACTCAACCTTGGGCAAACCAGAAACTAATGCATGCGAGGTTAGAAACTTTAAACTATGAAAATTTAAATACCCATACCTCAGATGCCATAACCAACTTGAATCCTAATAAGCCATATTTGCCATACTGTTGTTATGTTCACAAAGGGGAACATCCTATTTCTTGTCATAGGAACAACAGTGATCACCCTATTACCCTTATTCTTATCATAGATAGTATATGTCTTATTCTCAAAGAATACTTCATAATTTTTCTCACACAGTTGCCCAACACTTAACAAATTGTGCTTCAATTGTAGAGTATAATAAATATCATGAATACTCTTTATACCTTCTTTTGTTTGGACCTCCATAGTTCCTTTGGCAACAATCTCCAATGATTTATCATCACCAAGTTGGATCTTAGATTTGAAACTTCCATCCTTTGTTGAGAACAACTTCTCATTCCATGTCATATGGTTAGAGCATCCATAATCTAGGTACCCAACATCTTTACTAGTATTTTCACCCTTTTCATAAGATAAAAATAAGTGACTAGGAGGATTCTCACTACTTTCTTGAGCATAGTTAGCACTTTTACCTTCTTTCAATCTGTATTCTCTTTCCAAGTGGCCATACCTATTACAATGGTAACATTGAACATTTCTCTTATCAAATCTACCTCTACCTCTTCCTCTTGAACCACCTCTTCCTCTTGAGCCACCTCTACCTCTACCTCTTGAAGAATTTTGGCTTTGCCCTTTACCTTGGCGTTGATTGATTTTGGCACTACTGTTGCTTGCATCTTCATTTTTTGTGATTTGTAATTTAGAGGAAAACTCTTTCTCTACACCTTCAAAAGAATCTTTCAATCTTTCTTCATGAGACATCAAGGATCCAACCAATTGATCAAACTGTAGTTTTGTCAAATCCTTGCTTTTTTCTATGATTATTGTAACATCATTCCATCTGGGTGTCAAAGATCTCAACACCTTTTTTTATCAAAACTTCATTACTTACAATTTCCCCAAGTGTAGCCATTTTATTGACCACATCTTTGACTCTGACACAATAATCATTTATACTTTCAGCTTCTTGCATCTTCAAATTCTCAAATTCTCGCTTCAAAGTCTGAAGCTTGACCACTTTAACTTGATCACTACCCTGGTAAGCTTCTTGTAGAGTCTTCCAAGCATCTTTGGAAGTTGTTGCTCCTGATATTCTTGGAAATAAGCTCTTATCAAGAGCTATCTGAATGTGAAACAAAGCTTGAGCATTCTTTTTCCTTGATTTCTTTCTTGTTATTCTTTCATTGGCTATAAGGGCATTCCAATTAGCTGGCTCCTCATAACCCGATTCAATAATCTCCCACGAATCTTTTCCAATAAAAAAAGTCAGCATCTTAATGCACCAATAATCATAATCATTCCCATCAAATTCTAGAACGAGCATATGGTTAGAATTTGACATGATTAACTTTGGGGAAATTCCAACAATAAAACTTTAAACCAAAACAATTTTTACTTGGCTCTGATACCACTAGTAGAATCTAAAACCACCCCTGTTCTTATAGCCAGCTGATCAAGAAAATATAATAACAGAGAAAACAACTAACAACAATAAAAATTGCGGAGATAAAATAAAACACAACTCAGAATTTAAAAAAACAGAGTTCTTTGTTTTTAGAACAACACACACATTCTATATTACTGCTTAATAAAAAGAATACAAAGATTCCTTATAAATAGAGTTTTCCATCTTCACTAACAAAAGAATTCAAAGTCTCTAAAAATAGAACATACACTACTAAGGATAGAGCATGCTATGCATGCATTTATTTGGTGGAAAAAATCAGACTAAAAATCTAAAATAAACTCCAAACTAAATTTAACTAATAGCATGCACAACATGCTTTATTTTCAAGAATGCAAAAAACTACAAAACTAAGAATAGTTCAAATATATTCGAATCCTTTGATGATGCATGATTATTCTTTTTTTTGTGCATGTTGGGGCCTCCTAACTGAACAACAACATCACTTATCTTCAGGTTCTTTGAATAAATCTTTCAAAATAGTTCAACATTGTCCATGCCACTATTTTTGGCATTGAGCAAAAGAAATCACACTAAATCAATGTTGAAAGCAGATGTATCTGAGAGGGGGAGGGGGTGAATCAAAGTACTTCAAACTTTGAAATACACCAAATAAATATGCCTTTTAAGATTGGAGTAAGCTTTACAAAAATAGAAACAAAGAGCAGAATTGTACAAATGCAGCAATGTGTTTGTGAGTGATTTGCCAAGATAAGAAAACTGAAATAGAAATAGGACTGAGATAAATATCAGAGCATTAACACAAAAGTAATAAACTCAACAGTTTTTTGTGTTGAGTGGAAACCCTCAAGATCCAGCCAGATCTTGTCACAAGGAGAAAACCACTTCATTATTGTATTAACCAGTCCAAAAATCCAAGATTACATCCAGTTTAGCAGCCCTACTGCAAGGAGTCCAACTCCTAACCTTCCAATGAAAATCAACAAGATCTATGATAGTATATTTGCAATCTTGCAGACTATACAATCACATATTTTTATTACAGTCTATAAGATATTCAATTTTATTTCACAACACAATCTTTTCTTCCAAAAGTCTCATCTCACAATGCCATTTCATATCCATTTATACACACTATGCATTTGTATGTGCAGTCACAACCAAAAACTATTTTCAATAACTTCCTGGTATACCTGTAAGGGTTTAAAACAAATTTCATTTTACAACTTTGTTTATCTTCAACAAACTGCAATGAAAAATCTGTTTTTTCTCGTAGATAAACTTTCCTCCTTAATAGTCAAGGAGATATTCAAAACTGTCAACTGTCATAAACAAATCATAAACTAAAAGTACCCATATTAGGTTTATTGTTAACTTCTGATTTTAATAGAAGTCTTAACCAAAAAAATTTAAGTAAATCATAAAATTGCAAACACCTCTAAAGATTCAAAGATCATAAACTTGAATTTTGATCATTAAAGTGGCTGTTTAGAAACATACCTATTTGCAATGACAAATCACAAAGATTTACCAGTTTTTACCGAAAACTGTCATGGTTAAGCACCCTATCAAAGCTTAAACTGCCGTAACAAATCTTTGCCCTCTGAGTCCTCGCTGAGTTGCCCATGAAAGGGCTTCACAAAAATGTGAAATAAACAAACAAATCAAACAACATCCTTTGTCATAATTTATTTTTCTCTTACGTCCATCACTAACTCCCGTGAGTTAGGTATTGAGTACATATTACCAAAGTCAATAGTTAAATGTCAACCCAAAGTCAAATTTACCACGACAACCTTATGAATATAAATACACGTGGCTTTACTGATTTGTCATCAAGGACAAAATGAATCAACAATCACACCTTGTATGCGTCATCATCTTTCTGCATTCTGGAAAACACTACACACCTTGTCCCTACTCCCACATTTCATATTAAAAATAAATGCACTTGCACTCACACCTTGTATGCGTCATCATCTTTCTGCATTCTGGAAAACACTACACACCTTGTCCCTACTCCCACATTTCACATTAAAAATAAATGCACTTGCACTTGGCTGAGAGTTTCTAAAGCTCCATATCAAATCATATCTCCTTTATTTTTTTATTTTTTTAGAGTCATTGAAATCCACAAGATGGCATTTATTTGAAGTATCCTTTCCAAACAATTAACGTGCCTTGCCATCTGCCAAACACATCATTTGCCTTGTCAACGTGGAAGTTTCAACATATTCTGCAATCCCTGCTTCGTGGCTGGAGGTTTTTTGAGCGTATCTTGCAAAAATAGCATAACATTTAATATTTTATTTAATGCCTAGTCTATGCTCCCATATTGTAGATATCTGAAAATAGCTTACACGTCTTGCCCGAGCTTCACATCTTGCATGCATGTCAAGCAGCCCATGCCTCATGCCTCTCTGCTGGATCCATGACTGCAGCTTGCGTGAGTTCTTTTGGGTTTCTGCCTAAGGTCTTAGGTTTTCTTTGTTTCATCTTAGTATTTTAGTTCTTTTAAAGTTTTAGGCTTTTTCTTAACTTTCTCACGTTTCTCAATTTCTTCTTTAGCTTTACTTTTACTTATGGAGTTTTAGCTTTTAATTTTTATTTTTGTTTAGTTTAGAATTTTGTTTTAGTTTTTAATTGTTTTTGTTAGTTTAGTTTTAAATTAGTATTGAGTTTTTATTTTTTATTTTTTATTTTAAATTGCTTTTTAATTATTTTATCTAGTTTAGATTTCTAAGTTTTCTTTTTAGTTTATATTTTTTATTTGTTAATTATTATTGGATTCTTAAATTTATTTTTAGTTTAGATTTTTAATTTGGTAATTAGAATTAGATTTTTAAAATTTGTTAGCTTAGATTTTTTTTTTTGATTTGGTAATTAGAATTAGATTTTAAAATTTGTTTGTTAGTTTATATTTTAATTTGTTAATTAGATTTTAGTATGGGTAGTGTTTTTTCTTTTTATTGGTTTTTTATTTTGGAGACTCATCTTTGGGCTTTCCATCTTATGCAGGTTCCCTCACATGGCATCTATTCTCAGGTATATAAGACAATCTTGAAACCACTAATGACATTTGGTGCAGGATGCTTGACAAAGACTTGATTTTGAAACCAATTGTTTGTTAGTTTAGCAAACACTTCAATTGGTGCTTTAAATTTAACTAGTGTCTTTTGTGTCTTGAGCAATAGGCTCTTTTTGTTTTACCTTATGAGGAAAGTTGTAGGCAATAGGTGTCAATATATCATATCGACGTATGTCTCCCTTACTATCTATAGGATGTGTAAAAATCTGCAAGGGCTAAGAGGCCTCGTTAATTTTAGAGAAACACTGCATGTATGGCCACCTAAATGGATGCCCTTAGTAAAAGCCCCTTGTTTTAGAAGAAAAAAATCTTCTAGTTGTTGGTACAAGAGGTCGAACCTCTAATGGCATCTCATGTCCTTACTGTTCTTAGTAGATATACAAAGTTCACCATGGGGAGTTTTTCATGGGGACTGATGTTTGGCTGCCTCAGAGAAGTGAGTGTTGTGGAGTGGAGCTAGTGGGGTGAAGCATATAAGTATCTATTATGAGAAAGCGTAGTTGGGGAAACCCAAGTGAGATCCAATTGCTATTGTCCTAGCTAGCCTTAGGATTGTTCTTGAATGTGTTTTTATTTCAAAATCAAACAAGCATTCTGTCTATTGTGTTTTCTAAGGGTGTGCAGAAAAAAAAAAAATAACATTTCATAATCTACACCACACTTGAAATTGAAACATTTTACAAAAACCTTGGTCTAAACTTTCAATTATCCATCAACATTGTAAAACAAAAAAATTGCAAAACAACATTTTCATTGAAACATTGAACCTATGTTCTCAAAACAATCATTTCAAATCTCTTGAGACATCATTTTTTGAGTTCTTGCATAGTCACAGGATCACACCTTTTAGGACCTTACATTCCACCCTTAGATCATACCATTGCATACTTTCTTTAAATCTTATCCTTGCATCACATCCTTGGTTTCCACCACTTGGTTAAACCTTTGCATAGCACCCTTATATCAAACCTTTGCATACCACCATTAGGTTATACCCTTGCATAATTCCCTTAGATCATACCCATAATCTTTGCATAGCCTTACATAATTTTCTTAGGACACACCCTTGATCCTTACACACGTTCATTAGGTCATACCTGATTTTCTTCACATCCCCATCTGCCTTTAAGACATAATCCCCATCTTGCATATTTCAACCAAAAATCAAAAATCCAAAAAAACCCCATAACATTACTTGCATTTAAGATTTCTCGTCTTAGGTCGGACATCAACTTTTGATCATCAATCACCTTTATCACTTGAGGTGCATCTTCCTTGAGTTAGGAAACCTATCAATGTCTTTGAGTTAGTATTTTCTTGGAGTTCATTATCTCCTACCATGGCATGCCCTCTCTTTGATCACTTATCCTTGTGTCTATCCATCATAGCACAAGTCAAACCTCACATTGCAAATATTTTCAGACCTAGAGTATCCTTAGTCCTTGCATCAAATCATGTAGTTCCCTAATATAGTTTGGAACTTAATATTTACATTTACCATTAGTTACATCCTAAATCTCACTCATATCATATAGTTCCCCCTTTTCACATTAGGGTTTGCATCATACCTTGAGCCTCATTTATCATCATATCCATAAACCTTAGGTCAAAGATCAAAGCAATATCATATGTCTCCTAACTCAAGAATCAAAATGTTTCAAAATCATCTTTTTGAAGATGGAGACAACCCTATTGATTTTGATGAAGAAGTACACATTAGCGTTGCAACTAGTGAAACCGGTGAAAAAAGCGATGAAGAAATAACTCAATCTACCATTGATGAAGAATTTCATGACCATAGATTTACTAAACTTCTTAAAAAGGTGGTTAAACATGATCCACAAGTATACTTCAAATCTCTTGCTAACAAGGGAATTAAACTGCCACCTGATTTTGATATATCATTGCTCACAATTAAGGACAAACTGAGAGATAGTGAATCTAAACCTAGAAGGACAAACAATGAGGAGAGGATAAAAGACCACAGACCTTTTTGCTTGATCCTAGGATACAAGAGATCTATGAAAACATAAAAACCTATGCCTATCAATGATCCTATTTTGAGTGAACTAAGAGCATTGAGACAATAAATATACGCTTTAAAGAATAAGATGGCATCAGCACACAAGTTTTGTATTGAGGACATATGTCCCTATCCTTTTGATCTGAGTATTCGAATGCCAGCTTTTCCTAGTCATTGGGAAATACCAAACTGAATAAGTACAGAGGAAAAGGAGACCCTACAGATCACTTGAGAGAATTTTGTGTTGCTACCTTATAATTTGCATTAGATGAAACATACCTCATGAGACTCTATTCCATGGTCTTGGAGGAATTGTCATGGAATGATTCTCCTGATTACCTCTGACTATCAAATCTTTTTAAGAATTTGCTGATAAGCTTGTCTCACACTGTGCTTACAACTATGAACATGAGGTGACCATGATGTACCTCTTCAATACAAAAAAAACAAGAAAAATCATTCATATCATTTTTGCAAAGATGGAGACATCTGACAAAAAGAGCACCTTAAGACATTCTCGATAAGCAACTTGTCGACCTCTTTTGTTGCAATTTAAACAAGGAAATTGGAAGAGAAATTTGCCTGAAGTATTTGGATACCTTTGATGAGGTCATGGACATGGGATTTTGAATTGAACAAACCCTTATTGATGATGCTACTATAAAGATAAATGATGATAAATATCACAAAGGCTCAAGGTAAAACCATAAAACACCCTTGTGGGCTAAAAGAAAGAATGTGGTTAACGACAGAGTTGTTGACATAAAAAATACTAAAACATCATAACCTATTTACAACCTTAAGGGTTCATCCTCAAACAAAGGAAAAGAGAAACAAAAAAGCTTCCCTAAATGGAATTTTGTATAATTGGGACAATTGCTCCAATCAGCATTGAAAGAACTCCTTGAAAACCATCCTCATGTTTGGGCTATACTGCAAGTGGAAAAAATGTCAGATTACATGGAAAGAGTGCAAGAAAAAGACCTGAAATCACTAGGATTTTCAAAAAGGGGTGGAATAAGGGCACCCTAACCATTGGTAGTAGGAAGGTTAAGGTTAATGAGACCATGGTCGTTGAGGTGACTGGTCTGCCGATGGAGGGAATCAAATTCTATAGGGATTGAAACCTGTCAGATGCTACTATGAAGAAATTCCCCAAGGAGGAGGTGGAGAAAGAGAAATTGGTCAAGGGAAGCCACACATACTACTCCCCTAAGGTAATCAAGAAGCTTTGGCAATGGATTTTGTTTGTTGTCATAGAATTCATAACTTTAGATGGTAGATATACCAAAGTTTATAGTTACCATTTTGTTATTCTTAATCATTTTCAACACAGGGAGAAAATATCTATCCCCTACTACCTGTTATGTGCCCTAAATTTTGGGATTATGGATTCTATCTCTAATCCCAAGACTAACCCTGCATTACACAAGGGTCTTATGGTGATCCTATAAAACCATATCAAGAATACCACTGTTCAACATCCTATATCTGAAGTTTCTGAGTCAAATGATGATTTGGGTGATTCGGATGTTGATGTGGACCCCCATACGACTAGATTGAGAAAGTGTAAAAGGAAAACCAACCAAGAGGAATAGGGTAAAGGGTCAATCAGTTGGAAAAAGAAGCGGGAGGAAGATGGCAATTTGTATGAGGAAGAAGAGGTGAGTGAAGACAACATGGAGACAGATAGTGAGGAGGCTCAAATCATCTCAAACCAGAAGAAAAAGAGGAAGATGTTGATAGGTGAAGAGATGGAGGCCAAGAACCGCTCACCCCTTCCTACTAGCTCCAAGGATCAAGGAAAGGGCTTGGTTGGGGAGAATACCCCCAACAAGGAAATTAAGATAGCTAAGTGGAAGGAGGTGGGTCTGGAGGTGAACTTGAACCCTATGGGAGATGAGGCTCAGGATGGTTCCCCTCTGGACTTTACTCTCTGTATCAATAATGGAACATATGCTTCAAGAAGGTCTTCTTTTCAATACATAAGGAAATTAAAAACATAAAAGCTAAATATGTCCAAGAAGCTAGCAAACTTGAAGCTATGGAAGCTATTGGCACCGGCAAATTCAACTCTCTACTTGACTGCTTAAGTGAATTGACTAAAGCTATTAGCAATGTGAAGGAAATTATTAATACCCAATGCAATAGCTTTAAAGCCCTAGAAGATAGGGCACGGGCAACTTAAAAGAAGATGGAAGGGATTTAGAATACCCTCAAAAAGATTGGGGAGTAGTGTTATAAGATTTGTAAGGAAGCTTATAATAATATCAAGGTCCTAATTAGCAAACTTGAATAGGTCTAGGGTGATAAGGCCCTCAGAGACATTACTAAGGTGAAGGACGGAACCCCTAAAGATAAGGAAGTTGGTCTCAGAAAAAGAACAAGAGCTAGTGCTAGCAAGAAGCAAAACCAAAGTAGGGACATTGAAGATCTCAAGAGGACTGCTATGACAATGGAACAATTGGAGCTAGAAGCTGTCTAATTGGTAAAGAACTTCACCTAGGCTTGGTTGTTTTTCTATGCTTTCTCTATTGTCTGGTGTTTAGTTTCTTTATGTTGTGTCTTATCTGTTGATGGCTTTTTGTTTTGGGCCAGCTCTGCTTTCTATGGTTGTTGTCTTTTGTTTTTCTGGTGAACTATAATGACTATCTTTTGAATTTCTAAAGTAAAGCATTTTAGGGGCCCTTCAAAACTTTTTTTCCCCTAATCAAAAACATTGCTAGAGATAAGGGAATACAATCCTCAAGTAAAACCCACATGGCAAAATGATGATCACTTTTGCGACTACCATAAACACAAGGGTCATAAGACTAATAGTTGCAATAAAATCCAACATGTCATACAGGACCTTCTTGGTGAGGGAAAGATTTCGGTTGATGGATATAATAATATTGTGGGTAATCAATCCCATCGAGGTTTTTCCATTTCTGTGTTTCCATGTAAAAATATTGGTGTTATGGTTGTGTGGTTGTTTACTTTATGTTTATGTACTTTGATTACTTTCTCATGCATTTGGTGGTTTAAGAATCAAATTAATAAGTTTGCAAATTATAAAACACTGATTCACCCCCCCTCCTCATAGTGTTCATTGATTCCAACACCTCCAAGGGATGAAAAGGAAAGAAGATAGTAGAAATGCCCTCAAAATATCCCTTGCAACAAAACCATTGGGATTCATCCATCCCCAATAGCACCTCATGACAAATCTAGAAGCATCCTAATCCACCTCAATAGGAGAAAGGTCACAACCAACCACATCCATCTCGTACTCCATAGAAGATAGGACCACTTCAAAAGGATAAGCCAGCATAACCCCAGGATGCAAAAAATGAAGCACAACATACAAAGACATGGAGCTAAAGAAAAGAGGGACAAGAAAACCCTCATCAGAAGATACATACATGGAAGACAAGACCCCAACAATTGAAAGAACAAGGGTTTTAAAAAGGCTCTCTTAACCTTCTACTGAGACTAGAGAAAAGGGTTTTCACTAGGATCCCATAACCTAAAAACAACACACCAAGGGGTTTTAATAGGCTCCCCAAACCTAAAGCACTAGTATTTGGCAAGGCCCCCAAGTCCAAAACAAAAGAAAACCACAAAGACCTACTAGCAAAACCAAGCGAACAAAGGACAAGGGGGAACCAAAAGAAACCACAACAACACATAGATCTATGTGGGAGAGGAGCTTCGCCTCCAAAGGAGCTACCAATGCAAGACCAAAGAAATAGCCACCCAACATAACTCCCTGCATCCACTCAAAGTTATACAAAGAAAACACATCTCCACCTTAATAGGAGATGGGGTCACCTCAATAGACATCACTGAAGATAATATATGAGAAGGAAAATAGGGAGAGAACCTAGGAGTATAAGGGAATTCAAGCCCGCAATGCCCTCTAATGTAAAGAACATCCAAAAAAGAAAGGGTCACATGTAGGAAGCCGCAAGGAGAACAGAGAGAAGAAACCCACAAACCCAAACATGAGAGCACCACATACCACACCCCAAGAAACAAAGGCCCACCCACACATATGCCCCCACATCCATGTGCACCATTAATAGAAAATAGGAGAGGACAAATCAAACATAAGCGGCCACATCCTCTAAGGGGCATCAAACAGTCAAGAAAATCCCTCGTAGCCCTCTGACCCCATAACAAAGAAGCACGATCCAATAAACTAGAAGGAATACACCCTCCATGTAGCCACAAAACCGAGCTAGAAGAAGAAAGAGGAAAGGGAAGCCAAAACATAAAAGGGCTGCCAGCAAGCCCCTCACCATCTAAGTCTCCATCACCCTCAACCCCTGCCACATCACCAGCAATCCAAGCCTCCCCTGCACTACTAGCATGCCCCTCACTATTTGGGTCTCCATCGCCTTCATCCCCTACTTAAAAACCATCTCTCCTTGAATCAACCATAGCAGGGAAAACAACATGATTTGTAGCATTGTTATCCAAAAACAAAACCCTACAGCTCCCATCTCTCCCATGAAACCCTAGACCAACCTTATGGGAGAGATAACAACATAGCTGCTCACCCAATGAGCTCATCGACCAAATGCACCATGCTAGAAAATGCTAGCAAAGGACAGTGAGATCATTGTCATCATCATCACCACCTTCATCCTCCCCACCTTTGGCCTCCCCTACAAGAAGACCTCCCGATTTTGTGCCTACACTCTTGATTTCAAAAATATTAAGTCACAACATTAGCTGAATTAATGTTAGCCTTTGATAGAATTTTGTTTTTCAAACCTCTTTCTCATTCTCACAATCCATCCAATAGTCTTCTGTGTCAAGGATATGTTTCATCTTTCTAGCTATGTACTTCCCTATCCTTTCTAGAGGATCATAATCATTTTTGGCATGCTAGAAATACTCTAAATGCCTCGCTAATAAATCTTCTTCCATCTTCTTAGCATTCTGTAGGGATCCACATATGAAATCTCACATTTTTTATGGGAACTTGAACCCCATTTTTCTATGTGAGCTCAAGTAAGTATCATGGAATTCCACCATTTGTCTACAATATTTTGTCAACCATACCCAAACTGAGGAGTATCGAGGTAACTTAAAAGGTTGTCCTGAAAACCCTTGTGCTCTCAAATAGGACCAGGTGGGAAACTGAATATACCATCATCCAAAATACTAAATTACATCTCTTACTTCTTTAGGTACCCTCTGTTGAGTTCTTCCTTCTAACTCCCGAGAAACCCTCATTATGAAGTAATCATAGCATTTCTTTATCTTTCTTCAACTATGGGTAATAAACATACACTAGATTTTGCCTTGCTGTTGTACCTAGAGTACCTGCAGTATTCAATCCTTGAATGTTTTCTTTAACAGCAAATGCGTATACCAAGTAGGATGACATATAAAAATTCCCAAAAGTCTCTTCTATGTAATGGTAAATGGAGTCACTGATAAACTTTTCCTAGTCAAATGTCCCTGAGTTTTGCCTTAAGCTTTGTATATAGGTGAGCATCCACCCATGGAACTGGCCACTAATCTCTAGACCGACAATCCTGCTAAAAAATGTGATTGCCAGGACCACCTCTGGATGTAATTTTTTTCTTAGCTCTATGGTAGGAAATTTAGATAATACCCTACCTTGCTTCCTGATATACCATTCTTCTCTTATCTTTCTTTCACAAGCCCACCTAGGATTCATTGAATTCTTACTCAACAACTTCCCTGGTTCTATCTATCCATGGTGTCAGAGTGGGAATCCCCAATAAATCTTTCAATTTGTTTGATGTTAGGTCCGCATATACCCCCTGATTATAGACTACCTTCCTTAAGGCGGGGTTGTAGTGTTGAATGTATTTCTTAACAAAGTGGTGAGCCTCTGCTGCAATAGGAAATCCTATAGCCCGAATTAAACAACTTTTCTCCATATTCTACATTTCTTTCGTAGCAATGGGTTCCCTCATTCTGTCAAGAATGTCCTCTAGATTGATATCTCCCAAATGGGTATCTAGATAAAATATGGTAGTAGGCACCAGCTATGAAAATTTCCACTCAAACTCTCACCTTAATTCCATCTTCTAGGTAGGCATGTCATTCACTTCTTGACCCCCTACCAAAATTTCTAGAATTTTCGCTAAGCACTATATGCTAGCACAATCTTACCTAAAGAAAATCTTAAACTAATTTTAACCCAGTTCATACTTTAGACATCGATTTACTCAATCTTTATTCAATTCACAAAATAACTAGCGCAGTTAGGGGTACTTACCTATATCGCTACAATAATCACCTGTAGAATCTAAATATTGTACTAGTTTTGAGGCCTTCAACGGGTTCATGCAAGCTCCTTCAATTTCTCCTTCTACAAATCTAATACTTTGAATTACACATTAGTTGCGATTCCGCAATGTTTGCCAAAACTTCAGTCGACATGGGAAATAAAGCGTAGAAAAACCTAAACATGGGGGAATTTCAAAAAACACTCATCTAATGGTCATTATAGCGTTATTTGTATCCTATGTCAGAGTGTAACTTATTAATAGATGCAAACACGTGTCCCCTTTTTCTATATTATATGTCAAGCTTTTAATGATTATTGTTATTATTTTAGGTTGCGAAACTAAGCATGGGATAGCATCCTTTTACCGGTCGTCAATATCCTTTATTTTTCCCGTGATACATCAAATGCATCGAAATATAAATCTTGTCCTTCATCCGCTATCAAGTTTTGGGCTAAATTGAGATTCATGACTTCAACTTACTTTGCCTTTTCATTCCAAAAAATTCCCGCTGTCCGAGGAGTATGAGGGCTAGTGCTTAAACATCTCAAAGAATTTTGGGCTGCAGAGCAAAAAAAAATTTTGATCTTTAATCATTACCATTGTGTGTTCACTTAACGCTCTTTATTCTCCACAACACCTTGGCATGTGAGCAGTTTCGGTCTAACTTGCGGACGTATTCATGAGTGGGGATAAAACTTTGTTCTGTCATGCCTTTATTCATTCTTGAAACATATTTTGTCCCGCGATCCGATTATTTAATCTCCACTTGTCATTCAAGTAATTAGAACTTTTACTTAGCAAAAATTACAAGGGGTCCCCATTTTTTAGACAAATGGAGGCGTGTTGTGTTTAAACACAATAAATATCATTAAAATTATCCCCATTATCTTGCGCCTCTTCAAAGGACTTTTCCAAATTTCTGATTGGTGAAATCTGGATATCCTTAAGCTCAACTTCTTCCATTTAAATATCCCCATTTCCTTTTCTATTGGATTTATGAGGTACAAACGGGTGTGGAATTCCCCTCTCCACATACAAGATAACTTACCTCTGATCTACCCTCTCCTACTGCTCTATTAAAGGGTTTTCGGCCTGGTTACTTTGCTCATCTCTCTTAGAAGTCAGTGCGTCACCCAATGAACTTGCCAAATCATTTTGTGGGACCGCCACCACAACTGGGCATGTCTTCTCTTGCCTATTCTCATTAACTTCTATCTCAAATGATTTTGTTTGAGTCTCCATCTCTCAGGTTTCAGGCAGTATATCCCTCTTAGCTGAATTTGAGTTTCCCAAAACCTTATCTACATCTGCCTTCTTTCCCAAGCTGAAACTAGAAATGTTACCATCATCCCTACCCACCTTCTCCTCCATGATGGAATCTTGAGTATCATCATTCTCTCTCTATTTCTCTATGTTGCACTATCCTCTCCCATCAGGGTCTATCCCTCTAGTCGGATAATTTTATTAATTTTGTCCATCTACCGATTTTCCTCCAAGCCTTTTACGTTTTTCAAAAACCACACAATCCTTCGTAGCATACCTAGAGATTTTACATTTTTTACATTTTTCAACCATCTCTTCTACTTCAATCTTTCATACCCTATTCTATCAGGGCAGATAATATCAATCTCCGTGGCGGTATAGTGAATGGGTCTCCAATAAACACATATTCTTGAATAAATGTTGGAATCTTTAATTTCCATCACATCATCTGCACAAGTGAATCGACTAATCTTATTGCCAATAAAGTTTTATGGTTCCCGAGTATTTATACTCATTGGGAAGGTTATATAACCTGAACCACACAAGAATTTCCTCCATTGAGGTTGACAAAGGGATAAAATTCGGAGACCAATCCCAAATGAAAAAACCCATATCTCCCATCAAAAAAGGTCCACCATTTAAAATCCTCTGTTTATCCTCGGGTGTTTGACAAAAGCTAAAAAGAAACCATTAGGAATAGTATTATGAGTAGTCTCCTTACCCCATTGTTCGTCACACCACTTACGAACCCCCAGATGAGCTGGCTAGTGTACTGCCTATTTCATAAAGAAGCCCTTGTTTCTCAGAGTTGAAACAACATCCCTCCATTCTTTGTTTTCCATATGCAAAGATAAGGAGCAGGTTTGGGTTCCCTTGTATTTTGCCACCACTTGATCCTTCGCCCTCCAAAATTTTAGCTCAATCTCCTTGAAGGTTTTAGGTCTAACGCCCTCAACATTCTATCTCCCTATGATAGGTCTCCAAACCCTATTCCCCCATTCACTTTTCCCTGCGTAGTTTGTCTTCCGCATAGGATCCTGTTGAGTTAGAACCTCCCAAGCCCTAGCCGGTGATCTCCAAGCACGATTCTAAAAAGCTTCTCCATAACGACGCTTCTATGCTTTCCAATCTCCCTAGTTTCGTCGAAACCCTAACCAGCCAGCGCCTAAAGCCATATAAAAGGATCATACACAAGATCAAATTTTCAATTGCAAAGGAACGTATTAACACTCCATAATTATTATTAGTTCCTGTCCAGGCAGGAATATTTATGTTTTGAAATAGTGCTTAAGCATTGTCTTTTTAACCAATCAATTTTTAGAATTTTTCAAACCAAAATAAATTGCTCTTTTTTCAAAAGTTTACTTGCTTATTTTTTAATAAACATTATTTATAAAAAGATTTATTTATGTTATGATTGGTCTATATGAATTTCTATAGACATAAAATTTAATTTTCTGAACAAAAAATCCAAAATTTTTTATGTACTGTTACAATTAAAAACTATAAAATTTAATCCATCCACACCAAAAAAAAATATTAAAAATTATTTACTTCAATTATTAATGTCGGTTTACGTTCCAATAGTTTATGCTAACAGCCATTCACTATCATTTTCGTACTCACCTATTGATAATTTGCTCCGCGTGGGACCCCGTAATTCCATAACTTACCAAAATACATTTAACTCTCATTAATAACCAAAACTGGATCAGACATGTTCTATAAAATGAAGCCACCTCTATTACATTTGTATTATAGTTAAATTTATAATAAATATTTTCATTTTCATAATTTTTTACTAATAATTAAATTATATTTTAAAAAAAATTAACCAATATAAATATTTGATTTTTTATTATATTCTTTTTAAAAATATTGATTTTAATTTTTTTAATAGATTGCATTTCATTTTTTTACTTTTTAAAATTTAGTTTTATTTATAATTTTAAATATAAAATATAAAAAATTTAATTTAACTTTTTTTTATATATTTTCAAAATGTTCTGTTTGGAGTAGAGTTCAATTTTATAATATTTTTTAATTTTCATCTTTATTAAGAATTGTAGTTAAAAAAAATTATAGTCAATTTTAACATCTATTTTAATTATTTAAAAATGTATAATTACAAAGTAACAATTTGTAATTTTAGATAAGATTTTTTTTTTTAAACTTAATTTCATTTTATAATTTTTTTGTAACAATTGAAAGATTAAATTTATACATAAGTTTATTCTATATATCTTGATTACAATTGTTAGCGATTAGAAAGATATAATTTTTGTTATATGTATATTTTTTTTTTTTAATATGGTAATTAATAAAATTTTGTTAGTTATTAAAATTAGGTTCTTTTAAAATGGTAAATATTTTTTAATTAGTTTAATTTAATATTATTATATTTTAGAATTTTATTATTGGCCATAATCTTGTTTCTAAAGTGATTGGTTCAAACACACTAACCTTGGGTAAAATTGTTACTAGCATGGTTTTAGGTTTTCGACCTAATTTTTAATCCATTTACAAAGATTCCAATGTATATAGTGACATGATAATGATAATCAACATATTATATAAATTTTGTAATAAATTTTTAATTTTAGTTGAATTATGGATAAAATTTTAAAACATTATTATTTATATTCTAGTAGCACTCATTTTCAATAATTAGAAATAAATCTTTTCAACCGCGAGAATATTTTAACTAAATTTTGGTAATATTATTTTCAAATATTAAAAAGGAATTTTAATTTAATTTCAATACTTAAATTAAAGTTTGATAACAATAACTTATGTCCTCTCCCCATCTCCTCTCTCTCTACCTATCTGTCTCTCCCTTTCTCTCTCTCTCGCTCTAGCTGACTCTCTGTATCCTTCTATCATAGTACCACATGTAGCTCTATTTCTCAATCTATATGTAGTTGTCTCTTCCTCTTTATCTCTACCTCTCCCTACACAATTATCTCTTTTTATCTAATTCTCTCTATATCTCTCTACTTTTATCTCTCCCTATACCTCTTATTCCCTATATGTCTATCTTCTTATCTATATCTCTCTACCTCTACCTCTACCTCTACCTCTACCTCTACCTCTACCTCTTTCTATCTCTTTATCTATTACTCTCCTTCTTCTAATGGCAGGAACTTGATGCTTTGTGTTCTTGTTTAATAAGTACTCTAAAATTGTCTAGGCATATTTTTTTCCTTAATAGAATAGGAGAAGCAAAAGTCAAGAAGCAAAAGTCAAACCTTTAGACAGTGTCATAGAATGTGTTCCAGAATTTAAGTTGTCCTACTATATTGAACAATTTAATGGTTATCTAGAATTCCCTAGAATAACTTGATTTATCCAATATTATTAATCATATAAATAATATGAATGATCATACAATCCTACCAATCAAAACAACCATATCAATTCATCTCATGCAAAGATTCCCTACTCATGTAATATATAACATAATGATAAAAGTTATCATAATTTTATATTATCATTTAATATCTTCATAATCTATATGTATTCAAAATAACTAACATTTATTTGATTTGTTACCAAGGTTCAATTTTGCTTGTAATCTTTTCCAATTGAGACTTGGATAATCTGCTCTTATTAATCTTCTCATTTAAATATTAAATATTAATAATGTAGCTAAGAATATATTGATTATATGCCATTAACATTTAAATCACAACAGCGTAATAGCTTCTTTTACTTTCATCTTTAAATTTACATTATCAATTCAGCCTATCTCTCTAATACAATGATGAATTAAAGCATGGTCTAATAATAAAACAAGAATTAGTAATATCAGACTTATGCATAGAGGAATATACAAGCACAAGGTCAACTCATCCATAGAGCTGATATAGACAAAAGGAATTGATCCTACATACTAATATATTCTAATATTATCTAATCACAAAAGGGCACAATCTGTATCATGAAACCACGAAAACTAGAACGATAGGAACTTTTATACTAAATGGTTTTCATATAGCATCTACACAGCTTAGGTTGCTAGTGTAGCAATGATATTTAATAGATTTAACATAGAATGACAATGGAGGATCACATGTAGGGTATGCTAACCTGATTTCTTGAATAAATCAATCAAATCCTTGACATTCTTCAATTATCTAGATTATTCAAAACAATCAAGATTATAAATATGTTTTTTTACTAAAATAACTAAACCGTGCATTGCATTTTCTTTTCTTTTCTCACACACATATATACACATATATATATGGAATAGATAAAAAAATCATTTAATTTTGAAATAAGTAGTATATTTATAAAAATGTTAAATATATACATTTTGTGAATATATTATTAAAAATAATATATGTACGTATGTAATCACAATACATTTTAATTTTTATAAAATAATGTCAATTAAATAATTAATAATATAGACATATTATTTTTCTAATTTTGTGAGTACGTAATCATGCAAACAAAATGTAACATAGGATAAGGATGTGACAAAGTCTTGGAAGGAGGTAGGGAAATTGGCGGGGATGATTAAGAAATGGGAATCTATGAATAATTCGATTAAAGAGATTAAGAAGAAAGTTGAGAAACAAAGAATGTGAATGACTCGGTTGAGATGGTGGAGGCTCTCCAAGCTAGTCAAGCGGACATGAGGCAGTCTATGGAGAATATGTTCGACCATCACAAAGAAATAACTAATAAGAACACCAGAGCTCTCCAAGACATTCAAGACGAGATTTACAGAATGAGGAAAAACAAAAGAAGACATTTTGAGTCTCCTTCAACTACAACACTGGAAGTGTTGGTTTTGAGGGTAAAGGCTTCACTAGATTCCCAGGCTATGTCCTCTAGGAAATATTCCTCTAAAAGGTTCCCTGTGCTAGATAATGGTAAAGAACCTTATGAGGAAAGGAAGTTGGAGTTCTCTCCCACCCAGTAAGCCATAGATTTATGCTTATGGTGGGAGAGTGTTTCTTTTTGTTGTTTGTTTTCTTGTTGTGTCTAGTTTCCTATTTAGTTCTAGGTTTGTTAGTTTGTTGGCTTCTACTAGGTTTGGTTAGTAGTAGGTTTTTGTTTGTGGGTTCTCACTCCTCATAAGTCCCAGGTTTTGTCACCATGGCTATAGTTATGTAACATTTGGGCCTGTCATAGATTTGTTAATATTTTCAAAACAAGAGAGAATATTTCACCTAAATCAACTCCCTCTCTCAAGGAGTAGCCCTTGGCCACTAGTCTAGTCTTATATCTTTCTAATTGTCTACTCTAAATTTTTTATTAAATACCCACTTGCATCCAACGAGATTTCTTCCACTATGAAAACTAACAAGATTGCAAGTGTAACAACTATCCACAGTTGTTATCTCCTCATGCATATCTTGCATCTAAGACTCACTTTAATGAGAAGAGAGTAATTACCTATCAGATCTAGGTTCATCCTTAGTACTTGATAAATAAAACTTACAATGGAAATCTAGTGGGATATACCTATCAACTAGATTTTATTGTCTTGTGGACCTTCTCAAAGGTGGAGTAAGAGGTCTCTCCTCATGTTCTTCTTAATTATTTTCAAATTCTTTTGTCATTGAATCTTCAAAACTTTCACTTGAACTCTCTTCTTGTTTTCCATCTTCTTGCTTAGTTTTAAAATGCATTATTTTTTACTTTTATTTTGGTTGTTCTTCACCTAAGTCAACTCTGAAGTCCCTAAAAATCACATCTCTAGAAAAGATCATTTTACAAGTTAGAGGATTCAAAATCTTATAACCTGTTACACTCTAACCATTTCTTACAAAGATGAATTTCTATGATTTTGAATCAAATTTAGATCACTTCTCTTGAGGCACATGAACCAAAGCCTCACAACCAAAGACCCTTAAATGTGAAACTAGAGGATTTTTACCTAATCATATTTCGTAAGATATTTTGTCAACAAGATCTTTACAAGGAGATTTCTTAATCAAATAACAACCGGTATCAATAACTTATGCCCAATAACATTTATCTATCTTAGTAATACTTAACATGCTCATAGCTCTTTCCATTAATATATAATTCCTTGTTTTTAATACCCCATTTTGTTAGGGATTGTAAGGTGTAGCCTTTTGCCTAACAATTCTTGCATATTTGGAAAACTCAAAAAAATTCCCTAAAGAAATATTCACCCGCATTGTTAGATCTCAATACTTCATTTTATTATCTGATTATTTTTCAATCAATGCCTTAAATTCTTTAAACTTAGTGAAAATTTCATATTTTGAATGCATAAAATAAATCCAAGTATATTTTGAGACCTCATAAATAAATGAAACATTGTAACAAGATCTATTCAAACAGTCAACATCCATTAGACCACATACATTTGAATGAGTAATCTCTATTTAAGCTTCTTAACTTTATTAGCTCCTTTGGGAAATAAAGGTCTTTTATGTTTACCAAACATATAGTGGTCACATAAAACACTCTCACTAACAAAATAATCAAAGAAACCCTCAATTAGTTTCTTATCTAGAATGGTCTTAGAGACCCTTTTCACCAATGTGACCCAACCTATTGTGTCATAATATATATGCATTTTAAGTCCTAGTTACAAAAGTTGAATTACAAAAAATAGAAGCATGTAGCTTAAACAAAGTCCCTATCCAACATCCTTTAGACACTACCAAACTTCCCCTTACCAACCTAAAAACAAGCTTATCCAATGTCACATGCATTCTAGAATCACTTAACTTGAAATTCAAAAGTAAACTTCTTGTAAAATCTAGAATATGTAAAACATTATCAATGGAAACAATCCTTGCATATCTAAAACACAACTTTACCTTTCCTTTGCCAACAATCTTCACTAAGGTGTTATCAACAAGAAAACTTATCCTCCATCATATCCTTTATACTCATAAAACATATCCTTACGAGGAATAATAAATGGTAGGAATCACTTGAATCAATGGAAGTCAGGCATCATTACTAATAGAGATAGCTAAAATAAGTAAAGCATCAAAATCACCATCATTAGAGTCCTTATCCATGGAAGCATCGGTGCTCTTATTTTTTTTCCTATGTACTCCTTCACATTTCCTCTTTTACCATAGTTATAACACTTGACTCTTCTCTTTCTGAGAGCCTTGGAACATCCTCTTGACTTATCCTTCTTTCTATCCCCTTTAAGCCCTTTCTCTTTAGTCTTCCTTAAACATGTATGGAGTCTTGGGAGCTATCATCCATGTGTTTTCTCCTCATCTCTTCTAAAATAAGTATGGGAATCACAATCTTAGGCTCTACACCACCACTACTTATGACAACAATAAATTTTTTCCAATAATCAAGCAAACAGAAAAGTAGAACACATTTATCTTAATCTTTAATATTAACATCTATTGATGCAAGTGGACTTAAAATAAAATTAAAAAAATTCAAGTGTTCAGTAATAGAATCACCATCCCTTATTTTCAAAGAATACAAACATCTTTTTAGATATAGTTTGTTATACAAACTCATAGTTTGATATATATCACCTATTTTCCTCCAATACTTGTATGCAATATCTTTAGTAGAGACATTCAGGAAATTCAGAAGGGAAAAAATAGTAAGAAACAATTGAATGGTTTCTTGTACCTTCTTTTCTACCATTTTCCACTCATCATCTGTCATGGTGGAATCCTTTGGTTTATTGTCTTGTAAAAATCACAACCAAACTCTCTCTTCAAAAGGATTTGCAAATTTCAACTTCCGCATGTTGTAAATAGTACCATTGAACTTCCCAATATTTTCACCAAAGGTCAAGCCCACGGTATACTTGTCTTTCTCAAATTTGAAAAAAAACCCACAAAAGAAAGTTCCCATTGCAAAAAAAAACCTTCAACACTTCTAGATAGAGTTGTCCCTCCCTTAATAGAACTATTATTTTTGATACCTGTAGCATCCTAAAATTGTACCCCTTATAATTTTTAATCACATTTGGGTCTCCGCCTTAGTGTTTGCGCCCCTTGGCCTGATCAGAGACCTGATTATGCTCATACATGTCATAAACATCGACCAGTTCAAAGGTGCACCTCATTGCCACCTTGATCCTACCCCAAAATAGGGCAAGACCAAGGTGTGGTGCCTTGTTACTCACTGAGACCAAGGCATGGCACCCTATTACTTACTAGAACCAAGGTGTGCCACCTTGGTCCTTCCTAATGGACACATATTTTGGACCCCCTAACCTATCTCAAATTTGAAGTAGGAAACAACCCTCCATGTCGGCTCATGTTGGAAAATTAATTCATTTCACCCATAGGGAAGTATATAAGAGGGATTTCCCCTCTCATTTGAAGAGAAATTGAGCATTTTTAATCTTCCTTAAATCTTTGGAGCAACAATAGAGTCAAGATTTCAAGCATTGAAGAGGGGATCATCATCCTAATTCCATGTGGAGGCAAGAAAAAACTTCCCAAGGAGGTATAAGCATTTTATTTTTAGTCAACTCAACATCGCCTCAAAGAGGAGGATTTTTACTTTCAGTCATTTCAATTATATTATTTCAACCACTTGGTTTATTCCAAAACTGAGGTTTGACCTAAAAGAAAAATCCTATCCAGAATAAATTAGGATTTGATGTAAAGGCAAACCCCTATCCCCAACACATTTACCTTTCCTTTTGTGTGCAGAAAGTACATGCATGACTGTTATTATGGAATTAACCTTTATTTGCAGAGACAGAAAAACCCTTTTCAGCAATCCGAAATTGCGGAGGACCAAGAGAGTGGGCGTCTTGGTCCCTACACATGGTCCCTGCTACTTTTGGCAGATTTCACAAAGAAGCTCCAAATCATCTCATACTTCTCAAATCTAGGTGCACAATGAAATCGCGAATTTACAACTCACTATTTTCATAGATTTGCCTTTATTTCCAGCACTTAGTCTCAACTCAACTAGTGAACATACAAAAGAGGGTCAAATAAATTCTAGTTTAATCAATATATTTAGTATTCACTCCAAACCTAGTTAGTGACTAAATCTACTTGATTTACCCCCTCTTTAAATGTAAAGGCATCTTCCCACATATCAAGTGAAAATAAGTGATTACGTGATTTCTCCTTCAATGTTGCAAATTGTCAAGTCACCTAATTTTCCCCTTTACATTTTGTTAAATCCAACTCCTTACAACATTAATTATGATTTTTATTTTCAAATTTGAGTGCATGCAATTTACAATTCAAATTTGCAATTACAAGTTTAATTTCTTTGCAATTTAAAAAAATTTAGAGGTTAAATTCACAAAAACCCTAATTTTTAGATTCAAAATTGAGCTTGTGATTTGTCTAGATTGGATTAATTGTTTCAGATATTAGAGCTATTCAATTTTATAATTCAATCTTTCATTTACATGTTCAATTTTCAAAAAAATTAAAAATTTTGTGGTTAAATAAAAAAAACCTAGTTTCTTATTTTAAAATTGAACTTGTGGGTTGTGTAAATCTTGAATTAAATTTCAGATTTGAGTCATTCCTTCAATTACAAAATTCAAATTCCCACCTTATAACATTCAAATTTAAATTTTTAAAATTAAGTGGTTTATGCACCAAACCCTAAGTTTTAAATTTAAATTAATCTTGTGCAATTTCAAATTTTTCTTTAAGCATTTAATCAATTTAATTGGATCTAAAGATCACAAAAGTTGGCCCTTAACCTTAAGTGTACCCTTTTTTGTTCCTTTCTTTCAATTAAAATCACAATATCTCACTTCCCTAAAAATTTGGAAAAACATTGGTTGAACCATGTGTTCCAACCAAGTAGCTAGCTACCCGGTCCTAACTTTTTCTCCCAAAATTTTGAGAGCCTATTTTGAATGTATTTTTCTATCCAATTCCAAAGATTTGTGAAATTTTATTGATTTTGGTCACCCTAAGGTCGAAAGCAAATCTAAATTTCAACATTTTAATTTTCAATTTAAGTTATAAAATTAAGTGGTTAATTGCATACACCCTAATTTTTAAAATTAAATTGATTTCTTTAATATTTCAAGATTTCAAATTTTAAAAAATGAAGAAGTAAGTTTTGGACAACCCTAATTTTAAATTTAAATCTTACCTCATTTCAATTTTCAATTTTTCAATTATGAGGTTATTTTCACTAGACCCTAATTTTAAAATTCAGTCACCTAGGAGATTGCATTATTTCTCTTTATTCTTACAATTAATTTGTTCATATATTTGGGTAATCATTTTTCCTAGAATTTTGCATGATTCAATTATTTTGCAACTTAGATTCAAAATTCAAATTTGCAATTTCCCTCCCTTAGTGCATGAGTTTTACTACTAATAGTCCTACCTATGATATCACCATAAGAAGAAGTTGTAGAATTAAGGTTGCCCAAGGTTTAATTACGAAGGACATGGAGCCTAATTTTGCTAGCTTTTTTCAATGAGGATATTGGTGGTTCTTCCAATCCTATAGATATCCCTATTTATTCTCTTGATAATTCTCTTGATGTGGAGGAATCATTAACTAAGGTATCCATTGACCAATTGGTAAAGATGGACAATCAATTTTACAATCTTCAACAATGGATGAGTCAAGAATACTTTGAAAGTGAGTTTCTTCCATTAATTGAAGGATTAAAATGAATGATTCAAAGTGATAAACATGGTGTTGATATCTTGTGTGGTATTGCTCATGTTATTGATTCTAATATCATGCTCGTGAAGTGTTGTACTAAATCCCTAGGTTATACACAACCTCGTAGTCACGTAAATCATTCCATAACTTTGACAACTCCTATGACTACTATTCTTACTTTCACATCAAACATCATGGTTACCTCTACAAAAAATGTCATACCTACAAGTGTTAGTGATGAGGGAAAATCCTCTTCTTTCATTCCTCCTACCATGAGTGTTCCCGTTTTTACCCAATCACCTTCACCACCTATAAATGTTAGTCAAGGGGGAAACTCCTTCAATCACAATTCCTTCAATCCTTCTATGACTCTTCTATTTGTTACCCAATCCTCTCCAGTACCTACCTAACATAGTGTCCCACCTCCTTATTCCCAATCTCTTCCTTCATTCAACAATGTTACTCATCACTATCAATCCAACATGTCTAATTTCAATCCTTCTACCGAAGCTACCATCAATAATATAGCTCAAACAGTGTCCTCCATACAACAACAAATAGCTTCTATAAATAAATCTAAATATAATGTGCACACATTCCATGCAACGAGCTCATTATGCAATGACATTGTTAGAGTTGTCCATCCCAGACATGTATAAGTTCCTCCACCAAAAGTTTATAATGAAAAAGGTGATCCCTTAACTCATGTTAAAACATTCCAAACTTTGTGTAGTGACTTTACTCATGACAAAAGATTATTAAAAACATGTTTACTAGAATATTAAGGGATAGAGCTTCACAATGGTATTGTTCTTTGTCTCCTTATTATGTTACCTATTTTCAACAATTGGCTAATGATTTTATTCAACAATTTCATAATAACATTGGTCCTAAAATTACTTTGACTGATTTGATGCATTGTAAACACGGTGTTAAAGAAAAAGTGACTGATTGTATTGGTAGATATAAGCATTTGTATTCTTAGATTTGTTTTCCTATGCCTGATCAATATATTCAAAATATTTTATTGTTAATTTATGAAAAGATATTAGGGATAAACTTCTCTTAACCGAGATTACTTCCTTTGCATAGTTGTGCGCAGTACTTCACAATTATCAATTGGTTGTGAGTCAATTGGAGCAATCTCCTACCATGGCTCCAAGTGATAAGGGTGATACTGCTCAACAACCATTTGCGAAGTTCAAACCAAATAAAGGATTCATCAAATTCAATGACAACAACAACAACAACATTCAAGTAGCAACCACTATAGGTGTGCCTCCTTTGTCTAAATACTTTAAAAGAGAAAAAAAATTTACTCCTTTGAATGAATCTTTGCATAGCATTATGTCTTGGTTAATACAAACAAATGTGTTAAATCTTCCCCAAATCAAACCAATTGATCCATCTAAGACAACTTCACCTTACTTTGAAGCTAAATCCTTTTTTCAATACCATCATCAACTAGGTCATGACACTGAAAAGTGTTTTTCACTGAGAAGTAAAATTCAAGATTCAATTGATAATAATACCACATGTATGACCGAATGATAAAGAAAAAAAAATGTGGCTCATTCTAATCAAAATATTTATATTTGCACTGATCCTTTACCATCCCATTCCACTAATGTGCTTGAGACTGATTATCTTTCTTTCACTCCCAATGATATTGGACTTTAATATAATAATGTGGTGAACCTTGTAGATCAACAAGAACCTCCTACAGACTTTTCCTTCTCATATGAATGATTCCACTCTTCCCCCCAACGCTAGAAATACTCTTCCTCCTAAGCATAAATATAACCCTCTTAAGGGTAGACCTATCCCTCCTCCTCATGATGGACCTGGTCTACTACACCTCACATTCCTTCTTTATATGGTGTGGTTCCTCCTCCTTCATCTTACAAAGAGAAGTGATCGACGTCTCCTATTGCCGAATCTAAAAGACCTCAGCCCATACATCCTTCCCTAAAAGAAGAAACGAAGCCTAATCCTAATGAACCTAAACCTTCAACCAAAACTAGAAGAAACTATTGTGTGAGAGAACACCAATAGAGATGTCATGCAAGAGCTCATGAAGTTGTTTCTCAACCAATTTCTTCTCCTAAAACACCAACTATTGACATGATTCCATTTTCTCCTTAACAAGATGTCCAACCTAATTATTCAAGACCCAAAATTCTTAAAACAAATGATGGTTCAATTTATATTCCTATTATAGCTACTATTCTTATTAATCTTGATGAAGAAATAGGAGCAAATGTTGATCCTAATATTGTTGATGATAAAGATAAATATGTTGATGTTGACAATGATTTATCTACAAAATTTTCAAAAGAATTAATCCTAGCTCCTAGTAATGAACAAAGTGACCCATCATTAGAGCATAGTCCTTATTTGGAACTTATGATTAGCTTCATCAGCACCGTGGATGCTCTTTCTCTCTCCTCTCTTTCTTGTTTGTGACAATTCTTCTATTTGTCTCTACATTCTTCTATTTGATGTCCCTAGTGTTGTCTACTTGAGGACTATGCAAAGCATTTAGATCTATTTTGGTCTCTTCCATTGACCCAAAGGACACATGTGTTCCCTTCCTCCATGGAGGTTTCCTTTCTTTAGGGGATAAGGACAATTCTATGAAAACATATATATACATGATATACATGAGTTATCATAAAAAGCATACTGACTCCAAAGATAGGTGAAACCACCTCATGTTTTGTGTTCATTATCCTTTGACTTTTCCTCTCTTGGGTGCTAAATTATTGTTATGATGTGCTTATCTTTTTTGGGTGTATCCTACCTTAAAGCAATTACTCTCAGCAAGGCATGTGAAATCATTTTAACATTGGGGCATACTACTCAGCTAAAAAAAGAGGGTCAAATACATTCTATTTTAATCAATCTACTTAGTATTCAGTCCTAACCTAATTAGTGACTGAATCTAGTGATTTACCCCCTCTTTTGAATGTAAAGACATCTTCCCACATATCAAGCAAAAATAGGTGATTTGGTGATTTCTCCTTCTATGTTGCAAATTGCCAAGTCACATAATTTTCCCCTTTACATTTTCGTGAAACCAACTCCTTATACCATTAATTATGATTTTTTTTTTCAGATTTCAGTGCATGCAATTTTCAATTCAAATTTTTAATTACAAGTTTAATTTCCTTGCAATTTTCAAAAATTTAAAGGTTAAATTCACAAAAACCCTAATTTTTCAATTCAAAATTGAGCTTGTGATTTGTCTAGATTGGATTAATTGTTTCAGATCTGAGAACTATTCAATTTTACAATTAAAGTTTTCATTTACATGTTCAATTTTTAAAATTTTAAAAAATTTAAGTGGTTAAACTAGCATATATGTCTTAAATTTTAATTTAATCTACATAACATACATCGAGAGATATCCTTCTCGAGGTGCCTATTTTTAATCAATGTTGAACCCTAAATTGAAATAGGCACCTCGAGATGGATATCTCTTAGTGTATGTTATATAGATTAAATTAAAATTTAAGACATATATGCTAGTGGCAGTTGCACGGTGCAACATGGAAAACATAAAATAAATTAATATATAATTATATAGTATATTTTTATTAAAATAAATTATATTATAGTATTATTATATTATTTTATCATGACAATTTTATATAACTATTTAGACTATTTTTATTAATATATATGTGTTGCAAGATCAAAGCAAATACTAAAAGATCTAAGATATATTAAACTTTGTTTAATGGCATGTATTATGGTTATGGTTAGCGTTAGGGTTAAGGTTAGTGTTATGGTCAAGGATAAGGTTTAGATCATGGTTTGGATTAGGGTTAGGGTTAGCATGGTTAGGTTTAGGGATAGCATAGTTTAGGGTTTATATCATGGTCAGGTTTAGGGCTAAGGATTATTGTTAGGGTTAGGCTTTATGGTTATGGTTAGGTTAGGGTTAAGGTCTAGAGTTATGGTTAGGATTATGGTTAGGGTTATGGTTTACATCATGGTTGGTGTTGAAGTTAGGGTTACAGTTATGATTACGATTATGGCTAGGGTTAGGGTTTACATCAAGGTTCGGGATAGGATTAAGGGTTAGTGTTAGGATTAATATTAGTATTTATGTCATGGTTATGGCTAGGGTTAAGATTTACATCATGGTTAGCGTTAGGGTTATTGCTTGGGGTAGGGTTTATGGTTTGGGTTATAGTTAGGTTTAGGATTATAATTATGGTTATGGTTAGGGTTAGGGTTAGGGTTAGGATTAGGGTTTACATCATGGTTAGAATTATTGATAGGGTTAGGGTGTACACCATGGTTAGGGTTAGGTTTAAAGTTATTTTTAGGCAAACAACTATCCAGCCCTTTAGATGCAGCAAGATATTAATACCCTTCATATATTATTAATATATTATAATAGATGATTGGTGCATCCTAAGGGTTGTAGATCCATTCTCCATTTTTAGGGTTAGGGTTTAGGGTTATGATTAGGTTAGGTTAGGGTTAGGGTTATGACAAGGGTAATGGTTTAGAGGTGTGGTTAGGACTATGGTAAAGGTTATGGTGTACATCATGGTTCAATTACATTAAAGTTAGGGTTAAATTACTATTAAAGTTCAATTAGGATTAGGATTTGGGCTAGATTAAGGTTAGGAATATATTAGGATTAAGGTTCAATTTGGGTTAGGGTTAAGTTTAGGGTAAGATTATTGTTAAGGTTAGGGTTTAGGATTATGGTTAGGTTAGCATGATGATTAGGGTTATGTTAAGGATTATGATTAGGGTTATGGTTTAAGAAAATGGTAAGTTTATTGTTTAGATAATGGTTGGGGTTAGGGTCATAGTTAGGATTGTGGCTAGGGTGAGGGTTTACATCATAGTTAGAGTTAGGCTTAGGATTGGGTCATGAACAACATCTTTGTTTAAGGTTAGGATTTACATCATGCTTAGGGTTAGGGTGATGGTTATGGTTGGGGTTAGGGTTGAATATTAAGGTTAGGGTTAGGGTTAGGGTTTAAGGTTAGGATTAGGATTATGGATAGGATTTACTCTTAGGATTAGGGATAGGTTTCGAGTTATGTTTATGGTTAGGATTAGGTTTAGGGTCAGGGCTAATGATTATGATTAGGGTTAGGGTTTATGGTAATGGTTAGGTTAGGGTTAAGGTTTAGAGTTATGGTAATAATTATGTTTAGGGTTATGGTTTACATCATGGTTGGGGTTGGAGTTAAGGTTAGGCTTATGGTTAGCCTTAGGGTTACATTTATAGCTACGATTATGGCTAGGGTTAAGGTTTACATCATGGTTAGGGTAAAGGTTAAAGGTTAGTGTTAGGATTAATGTTAGTGTTTATATCATGGTTATTGTTAGGGTTGGGATTTGCATCATGGTTAGGGTTAGGTTTATTGCTTGGGTTAGGGTTTAGGGTCTCGGTGATAGTTAGGTTAGGGTAACGATTATGGTTTAATATTAGAGTTAAATTTATGGTCATGGTTAGGGTTTAGTGTCACGGTTACAATTATGTTTAGGGTTTACATCAAAGGTAGGGTTAGGGTAAGCACAATCATAGTTACAGTTAGTATTAGAATTATAATTGGGGATATGGGTAGGATTAGGATTTGGTTTATGGTTGTGTTTTGGATTAAATTTAAGGTTAGCATTATGGTCAAGGTTAAGGTTTACATCATGGTTAGGGTTATGATTAGGGTTAGGGTTTAAGGTTAGGCTTATGATAATGGTTAGGGTGTATGTCATGGTTAGGGTTAGCATCAAGGTTAGGGTTTGGCTTTGGTTTAGGATTATGGTTATGGTTAGGGTTTAGTTGTTAGGTTAAGTTTATGGCTAGGGTATAATGTTAGGGTTACAATTGCATTCAAGGTTACATCAAAGTTAGGGTTAGAATTAGGGTTATGGTTCAATTATATTAAACTTAGGGTTAAATTAGTATTAAAGTTCAATTATGATTAGGGTTTGGGCTAGATTAAGGTTAGGAGTAAATTAGGATTAAGGTTCAATTAAAGTTGGGGTTAAGTTTAGGGTAGGATTATTGTTAGGGTTAGGGTTTAGGATTATGATTAGGTTAGTGTTTTGATTAGGGTTAGGGTAAGGATTATGATTAGGGTGATGGTTTGTGTTATGGTTAGGTTTATTGTTTACATCATGGTTGGGGTTAGCGTCATAGTTAGGATGATGGCTAGGGTTAGGGTTAGGGTTAGGGTTAGGATTAGGTTTAGAGTTAGGGCTAAGGATTATTTTTAGGGTTAGGGTTTATTTTTATGGTTAGATTAGGTTTAATGTTTAGAGTTATCATAAGGATTATGGCTAGGGTTATCGTTTACATCATGGTTGGGGTTGGAGTTAGGGTTGGGTTTATGGTTAGGCTTAGCATTACATTTATGGTTAAGATTATAGCTAGGATTACGGTTTACTTCATGGTTAGGTTTAGGGTTAAGGGTCATAGTTAGGATTAATGTTCCTGTTTATATCATGGTTATTGTTAGGGTTCGAATTTACATCATGGATAGCGTTAAGTTTATTGCTTGGGTTAGGGTTTAGGATTATAATTATTATTATGGTTATGATTAGGATTTATATCATGGTTAGGATTAGGGTTTACATCTTGCCTAAAACTATGGATAGGCTTAGGGTGTACATCATCGTTAGGTTTAGGCTTACTTCTAGTGAAACAACTATCCAACCCTTAGGATGCATCAAGATATCAATACCCTTCATAATTATTAATACTTTGTAATATATGATTGGTGCATCCTAAGGGAAGTAGAGCCATTCCCTATTTTTAGAGTTAGGGTTTAGGGTTATGATTAGTTTAGGTTAGGGTTAGTGTTAGGGTAAGGGTTAGGGTTAAGGTTACGATTAAGGTAATGGTTTAGAGTCGTGGTTGGAACTATGGTAAAGGTTATGGTTTACATCATGGCTTGGGTCAGGGTTAGGGTTAACATTAGTATTATAGCTCTAGGGTTATGTTTTACATCATGGTTGGGGTTAAGGGTTAGTGTTAGGATTAATGGTAATGTTTACATCATGATTAGGGTAAGGATTATAGTTAGCGCACACCATTATTAGAGTTATTCTTGGGATTATGGATAGAGTTAGGGCCTAGGACTATGGTTAGTTTTAGGGTTTGAATCATGGTTAGGGTTAGGGTAATGGTTTAGGATAGGGTTTAGATTAGGATTAAGATAATAGTTAGGGTTTACTTCATTATTAGGATTACCTAGGTTAGTTTAGGGTTAGGTTATGGTCAGGGAATTGAGTCTAGATTAAGAATATTGGCAAGGTCAGGGTTTGGTTATGATAAGTGATTGATCATAGTTATGATTAGTATTAAATTTCAATTAGGGTTAGAATTATGATTATGATTCAATTACTTTAGGCTTATGGTTAAATTAGGTTAAGATTAAGTTTAGGGTTAAGATTATGATACAATTAGGGTTAATATTGTAGAATTATGCATTCATAAAACTTATTATCTATTTTTTTATGAAATATTAATAAAATCTTTATTATTATGTACATTTATTCAATAATTCTATAAAATGAATAACTTTAAACTTTGTTCTAATAAAATTAAGACATTTGTAAATAGATTAAAGATTTTTTTTAATTAAAATTAATTTCATTTAACCTTTTAAATTTTTGATAAATTATTTTTGAGATTTCTAAATCAGTCATCATAAATTATTTTTGAAATATTTTGAACTCAACTAAAATAGAAAAATCACATCTATATGATAAATAAGAAACTTTTAATAATAAATATTTTTATATCTTAAGTATTATATAGTATTTTTAAAATACTTGTGCATGCACATAACTTTGATTTTTTGAATATAGAAAAATTATATTTTTATGATTGAAATTTAGAAACATATAAATTCTTTTTGATCTTCCCAAATTGAAAATTAAGATTTTTTCTTTTTTTTTCTCATAAAAATATTGCTTCTATTCAGTATTCCAAGCCTTTTTAACCTTTCTAAATTGGATATTAGATTCTTTCCTTTCTTTTTAATATTTCTATTAAACATTCTATGTAGCCATTATAAACTTAAGAAATTAAAATATAAATAGAATCTTTTGGAATTTTTTTGTAGATATATAAATAATATTTATATTATATTTTTGCTCTCTCCATGCAAATCATTTCATGTTCTCTAGTTAAACTAAATTCTATTTATTTTTAATTTTTAATTGAATCACCAATCAATATTAGAATAAATTAATTTTACAATTGATTTTTGAGATTTACAAATAATATTTAAATAAATAAATTGACCAAAGCTTACATTCATTTTTTTTTATGATTCATAATCTATTTGATTTCACTTATTTGACTACCTTATTTTTTGGTTGAAATGATGGATCAATAGCCATTGTATTTCACTTCTATTTATTTGTTCGTGAGTTATATTAGTATTGAAAAGAATGGATGTTGCCCTATGTTTGTCAAACATTTGTATTCTCAAAGAATATAGAGAATGCATAAAATAATCTTCTCACATGAATAACATAAACTTATGAATCATAACTAACTTGAATAAAAAAAACTTATACAAATTATCAAACTTCAAAGGAAGCACAACTAATTTTTATCTCCTAGAACATAACCCTGATTCTTGATAAAATTGTGAAAATTTGAGCTTAAAGATTTTAAGCCACAATTAATTTCTATTTGCTTGATATTTTGGAAAATGGAACTTGGATCATACTAATGTAAATATTTAATCACTCATTGAAATTGTGAAGACATTAGCATGGAAATGCAATATTTTCAAAATGACTGAGGACATATAATGGAGGAAGAGGCTTTGAAACAACAAGAAGATGATGAACATAAACTCATAAAATCATAAGAGATTAGGCATAAAATTATTTATCTCCAAAAATTTCACAGTAGAACAAATAATTCTTTCGCTTTCCCTAAATCGGTAAATAAGCTATAGAAATAAAACTTCAAAACATCTAATTCAACAATTTACTCTCTCAATTTCTCCAATCTGCAAGCAATCATGGAATTTGTAAAGAAAACATAATAGAAAAACACATACATAGCTATGACATATATGAAACGACTGACCTTTCAAATTCCATACTCATAAAAATTTAATACGTCAATGCGATTGTAACTGCTAAATATTTTTTTCTTTTATCAATGTGGTGAGACTGTATAGGAATGCATCTCATCATAATCATTAATCACAAAAGTGAATACTCCATGTTTCCAACCCTATATGTTGTCAAAATAAAGGATGAAGATTTAATGTTTTCATATTCCAACAAATATACAAGAATAAAGTTCATATGAAGTGAATCAAATCAAAACACAAGCATGATTTTTATCTGCCTAAAATCTAAAAAAGTCGTTGAAGGATTGTAAAAACTGCTACAAATAAGTTTTGCCAAAAAAATATCCCAACCTATGCATGGATCAAAAATGCATTTTTGAACAAAATAGGTACATTACCTATGAAACAAACCCCAAAAATAAGCTCTTCGACTTAGACTACTACAGGTTCAAATGGATCGTATAGATTGAAAAAATAATGATACAAATTAGTTTTTAGTAATAGAAAATTTGGCATGTGCGAAAAACAGCAGAGGAAAACAGTCCTATTGTGAGAAGAAATATAAAATTCTGATAAGGGTTTTTGGAAACCAAAACCTCTATATTGTGTTACACGCAGAGATAGAATCACACCAGCAACAACTTATCCTCTCTAATATTCTGATGATGAATCACAAAATGTGATCCAAAATATTGATTAAAGAAATACACACAATCATATGAAAAAACAACAATAATTCATTTAATATAATCATATGAAAAAGTAACAAGAAGCTATTTAATATTGTTCTTAAATATTTTTCGTTCCAAAAACCATCAGAACTTTCTTATGCATAAAACTGCTAAACAATTAATAATAAATTTTAGCTACAACTAGACTGGAAACACAAGACATGATATTTAATTTTATTAGATGATATCTATGGAATATACACATCATACTATTGTATTCAGAATTTCGTTTATCAAATGGTAGGTATGCCCGCGTAACTGTCAATCAAATTCAAAAGATTGATTCCTTTAGGGCAGAAATTTTTATCAAAATAATGCTTGAACTGGGAGAAGGTAAAAGGCCTATAATATCATCGATGATTATTGTCCACAAACTCTATTGGAGCCCATATTTCTTTATCATAAGGAAAGTGTACAAACCAAGCGATAGACAACCGATCTGTCCATCCTCTAAAAACAACTCGGTGCTCTACGTTGTGGAATCTGCAGTTTGTCCATGCTTGGAAGTTCACCCACAAAAAATATTTATGTTAATAAGGATGATAAATAAATTACAGTTAATGGGCTCTCTGTCAGAAATTCACACCTGTAGAGAGTCGCCTACGTTGATAACAAAGGAAGAATCTATGGGCTTCACATTTAACACTTAAATTTTAACCATAACACTCTCCACTTCTATTTATAACCGTTGTTCATGCATATCTGATAGGAGTACGAAAGGTTTCTTTTCAGTTATTGAATGTCCAATCGTTTCGACTTCATCCATTATAGAATATCCATGAATATCCTAGTCATCCCTAGGAATACAAAGCACTTCTTTTTTCTTACACTGTTACTGGTGCTGACTCCTATATGATGCCATTGTAGGTTATGCCTCTTGGCGTAATAAAAAACCCCTAGTTTTTTATTTTAGAATTGAACTTGTGGATTGTGTAGATCTTGAAGTAAATTTTAGATTTGAGTCCTTTCTTCAATTCCAAAATTCAAATTCCCACCTTACAACATTCAAATTTTCAAATTAAAATTTTTAAAATTAAGAGGTTTATGCAATAAACCCTAATTTATAAATTTAAATTAATCTTGTGCAATTTCAAATTTTTTTTTAAGCATTTAATCAATTTAATTGGATCTAAAGCTCACAAAATTTGGCCCCTAACCTTAAGTGTTCATTTTTTTATCCCTTTCTTTCAATTAATCATTTTATTAAACATCCTAAGTGTGTCCTATTTTGAAATTTAAGGCCTTATTTCACATATCTACACATCTCCAATTTCCATATTCTTCTGGAATTCACATTAAAATCACAATATCTTTCTTCCCCAAAAATTTGGAAATAATTTGGTTGAATCACATGTTTGGACCAAGTAGCTACCTATCCTTTCTCAACTTTTTCTCCCCAAATTTTGGGAGCATATTTTGACTGTATTTTCTATCCAATTCTAGTGCTTTGTGAAATTTATTGACTTTTCATCACCCTAAGTTTGAAAGAAAATCTAAATTTCAATATTTTAATTTCCAATTTAAATTTTAAAATAAAGTGGTTAATTACATACACCCTAATTTTTAAAATTAAGTTGATTTCTTTAATATTTCAAGATTTCAAATTTAAAGAATTAAGAGGTTAGTTCTGGACAACCCTTATTTTAAATTTAAATCTTCCCTCCTTTCAATTTTCAATTTTAAGATTAAGAGGTTATTTTCACTAGGCCCTAATTTTAAAATTCAATCACCTAAGGGATTACATTATTGCTCGTTCTTCTTTCAATTAATTTGTCCATCCAATTGAATAATCATTTTTCCTAGAATTTTGCATTATTCAATTGTTTTGCAACTTATATTCAAAATTCAAATTTACAATTTCTCTCCCTTAGTGCATGAGTTTTACTACTAATATTCCTACCTATAATATCACTATAACAAGAAGTTGTAGAATTAAGGTTGCCAAAGTTTTAATTACTGAGGAGATAGATCATAATTTGGATAGCTTTTTCAATGAGGATATTGGTAGTTCTTCCAATCATACAGATATCCCCATTTATTCTCTTGATCATTTTGATGATGTGGAGGAATCATTAACTAGGGTACCCATTGACCAATTGGCAAAGATGCAGAATCAATTTTATAATCTTCAACAATGGATGAGTCAAGAATACTTAGAAAGTGAGGTTCTCCCATTGATTGAAGGATTAAAATTAATGAAAGTGATAAACATGGTGTTGATATCTTGTGTGGTATTTGTCATATTGTTGATTTTCATATCATGCTCGTGAAGAGATTTGTTGAAGCCCTACATTATACACAACCTCCTATTCATGTTAATCATTACATTCCTTTGACAACTCCTATGAATAGTGTTCCTACCTTCACATCAAACATCATGGCTACCTCTACAAAAATGTCATACCTACAAGTGTTAGTGATGAGTACAATACCTTTTCTTTCATTCCTCCTACCATTAGTGTTCCCCTTGCTACCCAATCACCTTGACCACATATAAATGTAAATCAAGGGGGCTACTCCTTCCATCACAATTCTTTCATTCCTCCTATGAGCCTTCCATTTGTTACCCAATCCTCTTCAATACCTACCTACCATATTGTCCCACATCCTTATTCACAATCTCTTCCTTCATTCAATAATGTTACTCCTCCCTCTCAATCCAACATGTCTAATTTCAATCGTTCTACAGAAGATACCATCAATAATCTAGCTCAAACAGTGTCCTCCTTGCAACAACAAATAGCTTCTATGAATCAACCTAAGTATAATGTGCCCACAGTTAATGCAGTGAGCCCATTATCCAATGACATTGTTGGAGTTGTCCCTCACAAACATGTAGAAGTCCCTTAGTTGGAAATTTATAATGGAAAAGGTGATCCCTTAACTCATGTTTAAAAATCCCAAACTTTGTGTAGTGACTTTTCTCATGACCAAAGATTATTAAAAAAATTGTTTGCTAGAACATTAAGGGATAGAGCTTTGCAATGGTATTCTTTTTTTCCTACTTACTCTAATACCTGTTTTCAACAATTAGATAATTCTTTTATTCAACAATTTCACAATAACATTGATCCTAAAATTACTTTGACTGATTTAATGTGTTGTAAACAAGGCGTTAATTTAAAAGTGGCTAATTTTATTGCCAGATATAATCATTTGTATTCTCAGATTTATTTTCATGTACCTGATCAATATATTCAAAATATTTTTATTGCTAATCTATGAAATGATATTAGGGATAAACTTCTCTTAACTAAGATTAAATCCTTTTTGTAGTTGTGTGCTACCTTAACAATTATCAAATGACTATGATTCAAATGGAGCAATCTCCTTCCATGGCTCCGAGTGATAAGGGTGATAGTTCTCAACAACCATTTGTGAATATAAAACCAAAAAAAGGAATCAAATTCAATGACAACAACAACAACATTCAAGTAGCAACCACTATAGGTGTGCCTCCTTTGTCTAAATACTTTAAAAGAGAAAAATAATTTACTCCTTTGAATTAATCTTTGCATAGAATTATGTCTTAGTTAATCCAAAGGAATGTGTTAAATATTAATCAAATCAAACCAATTTATCCATATAAGACAACTTCACCTTACTTTAATGCTAAATCCTTTTGTCAATACCATCATCAACCTGGTCATGTCATTGAAAAGTTTTTTTCATTGAGAAGTAAGACTCAAGATTTGATTGATAACAATACCATATCCATAATATGTGTGAATGATAAAGGAAACAAATTTGTAGCTCCTCCTAGTCAAAATATTTATATTTTCACTAATCCTTTGCCATCCCATTCCACTAATGTGATTGAGACTAATCATCTTTCTTTCTCTCCCAGTGATGTTGGCCCTGAATATAATAATGTGGCGAACCTTGCAGGTCACCAAGAACCTCCTAAGAACTTGTGCTTCAAATTTGATCCTAGTGAGATCATTAAAGAACTTGATGGCCCATTATACATAAGTGTAAAAATAAAAGGTATACCTTCTAGAGTAATTCTCATTGATCCTACGTGCATGGTTAATGTGATAACTGATGAATTTCTTTATACTTTACAATTTCATCAAGTGATATATGATGATATTGATGTGGCGGTTAGAGATTTTGATGGTTTCTCTTGTCTTTCAATTGGTTGTATCACACTTCATATTGATGTCAACACTAAATTTCTCGATGTTCAATTTTCTATCATTCCTACATCTGATCAATTTCATGTGAAGTTGGGACATTCTTGGCTCTCTTCCATGAAATTTGTTAGTTCTACTATTCATAAGTGTTTGAAATTTCTTTATAATGGTAAAATCACAACTCTTAATCATACCATGTATCAACCTATAGTGAGGCATGGAGACTTTTGTTTTGATTGATTTTGGTCCGAACAATTCCAACCCCTTCAACCTAGAAGTGATGCTATCTTTAAATTATATCAAAATTGGAAAAATGAGATGATTTTATCCTTGAGTAAACCTAGAAATCCAACACCTAGCCTTCCTCTTGATGACCACATTCCTCTTATTGAGGATAAGATTATTCTTCCTCCTAGGGAAATAAATAATCTTCTTCCCAAGGAGAAATCTAGTACTCCTCCTCATAAGGATAAGATTGTCTTTCCTCCTAAGGAAATTGATATTCTTCTTCCTAAAGAAGAAAATATTCCTTCTCCTATGGATGAGTCCACACTTCCTCCCAAAGGTAGAAATACTCTTCCTCCTAAGTATCAATCTATTCCTCATAAGGGTAGACATATCCCTCCTCCTCACGATGGACCCTGTCTCCTTCCTACACCTCCCATTCCTTCTTTATGTGGTGTGGTTACTCCTCCTTCATATTACAAAGAGAAGCGACCAGACTCTCCTATTGCCCAACCTAAAAGACCTTAGCCCATACATCCTTCCATAAGGAGAAGAAATGGAACCTATACCTGATGAACCTAAACCTGTAGCCAAAATTAGAATAAATCATTGTGCGAGAGAACATCGATGGAGACATTGTGCTAGAGCTCATGAAGCTTCTTGTTAAACCATTTCTTCTCCTAAAACACAAACTATTGACATGATTCCATTTTCTCCTTAACAAGATGTACAACCTAATTCTCAAAGATGAAAAATGCGTAAAACAAATGATGGTTTAAGTTATATTCCTATTATAGCTCCTATTCTTATTAATCTTGATGAAGAAATAGGTGAAAATATTGTTAATGATGAAAATGTTGATCCTAATATTTTTATGATGAATATGAATATGTTGATGTTGACACTGATTTATCTACAAAATTTTCAAAAGCATTAATCCTAGCTCCTAGTAATGAACAAAGTGACTCATCATTAGAGCATGGTTCTTTTTTGGAACTTGTGATAGCTTTGTCTACTGTGCTCGATGTGGCTCCTCTTGCATGTTGTCCACCTTCCCAAAATAATGATTACCAAGATCAAGGGGATGATGCCATGCTTGATTAGCTTCATTTGTATCATGGATTCTCTTTCTCTCTCTTCTCTTTCTTGTTTGTGACACTTCTTCTATTTATCTCTTCATTATTCTATGTGGTTTCCCTAGTGTCGTCTACTTGAGGACTATGCAAAGCATTAAGATCTATTTTGGTCTCTTCCATGTTGACTCAAAGGACACATGCATTTCCTTCCTCCATGGTGGTTTCCTTTCTCTGAGAAATGAGGACAATTCTATGTACACACATATATATACATGATATACACGAGTTATCATAAAAAGCATGTACTGACTCCAAGGATAGGTGAAACCACCTTGTGTTTTATGTTCATTATTCTTTGATTTGTCCTCTCTTCAGCACTAAATTATTGTGATAACGTGCTTATCTTATTAGGTGTAGTGTACCTTAAAGAAATTTCTCCTTACAAGGCATATACAATCACTTTAACATGGGGGCATACCCTCCACTCATGATTCTCTCTCTTGATACTTAAAGATACATAGTGAACTTTGTCTTTGCTTTGTAATTTTTTGTAGTTTTTCTTTTCATGACTCATAGTAAGAGAACATTACTAGTTGTTGTCATGGTTCTCTCTTTTTCCCTCATGATCTTCCCTTTTACCTTATCATTGAAGTCATAAGATCCTTAAGTGCACTGGAGGCTTGGTGTATCTTGCCTCTCAGATATAGTGAAATTATTTCAATCTGAACTCCTTGTACTTTAACATGAGTATTTGCATAAGCTCATACTCTTGCTAAAGTGGGGGCTAAATATAGCTTCCTAAAATTTCACTCCTTGTAATTTTTTATCACATTTGGGTCTTCCCCTTAGTGTTTGTGCCCCTTGGCCTGATCAGAGACTTGATTATGCTCATACATGTCATAAAAAACAACCATCTCAAAGGTACACCTCATTTCCACCTTGATCCTACCCCAAAATAGGGTAGTACCAAGGTGTGGAACCTTGGTCCTCCCTAATGTGGACCTATTTTGGACCCCCTAACCTATCTCAAATTTGAAGTGGGAAACAGACCTCCACTCCATCTCATGTTGGAAAATGAATTCATTTCCCCTATGGGTGAGTATATAAGAGGGATTTTCCCTCTTATTTGAAGATATGATGCAAACATAAGAGGTCTTCAAGCATTCAAGGGATCAACCATTCAAGAGCAATTGAGAATTTTCAATATTTCTTCAAGCTTTGGAGTAGCAATAGAGTCAATATTTCAAGCATTGAAGAGGAGATCATCATCCTAATTCAGGAAGTCCTAATTCCATGTTGAGGAGAGCAAAAACTTCATAAGGAGGTATAATTTTCAATCAATTCAACATCCCCTAGAAGAGGAGGATTTCTACTTTCGGTCACTTCAATTACATTATTTCAACCACTTGATTAATTCCAAAATTGGGGCTTGACCTAAATGTAAACCCCTATCCTCAACATATTTCTCATTCCTTCTATGTGTAGAAAGCAAGTGCACGATGGTTTTTCTAGAATTAAGCTTTATTTGCAGAGACAAAAACACTCTTTTCAACAATCAAAAGTTGTGGACAATCAAAAGTTGTGGAGGACCAAGAGGGTGGGGGTCTTGGTCCCTACACACAGTCTCTTCTACTTTTGCTACATTTCACATAGCAGCTCTAAATCATCTCATACTTCTCAGCTCCAGGTGCATGATGAAATCCTAAATTTACAACTCACCCTTTTCCCAGATTTCTCTTTATTTCCAACACTTAGTCTTAATTCAACTACTCAACTTACAAAAGAGGGTCAAATACATTCTATATTAATCAATCTATTTAGTATTCAGTCCTAACCTGCTTAGTGACTAAATCTAGTGGATTTGCCCCATCTTTTGAATGTAAAGGAATCTTCCTACATATCAAGGGAAAATAGGTGATTTGGTGATTTATCCTTCCACGTTGCAAATTGCCAAGTCACCTAATTTTCCCCTTTACAATACCAAATATTATAAAATAAGGTGAAGAAAGCTTGAGAACCATTACAAATGAAGCACTAAATTATGTGGAGATACCCTTTCAGGGAAAAAATTTACCACATAAAGAGAGGCAAATATATTACTAATCTAATGAAGAATACAATGGCAATAAACTTTTCTTTAGACCTTTGTAAAGCTTAACAACATTTCGTTACCTTGTAGACTGAACAAGATTGAATCAAGAACTCTTAATCAAGGTACCAATTTATAGGAGCTTTTGAAGATGAATACCACTATGGTATAACAAAAAAAAGTACCAAAAAACCACTAGGAAAAACTCATAAACATCTTCGAAGCTATCCTGTTATATACTATGTTCATTAGGCATCTCTCATGCTTTTGCACTTGTGTAAGGATTTTATCATTAATATTGTCATAAATTTTATCATAGCAATAATGATTGTCATAACCATCAAATATTCTCTTACAATTGTTGACAAGTGTCCAAGCACATAAAAAATAGAATATTCCAAGAGGAGCCACATAGTTACATTGTCCTTTTCCTAGAGAAAAACTAGTAAAAGTAATATTGCCTTTATATGATCTCTTTCACCACCATTGGCTAAACAATTTAATCTCTTATGGGTAAATTAAAAAATGACACTAGGAAAATAATAAATCAAAATATTTACAAGATTGATGGAACCTATATCCAAACAATCAAAAAAATTAAGAAATGACAAAAATCAAGATCACTAAGTACCTAGTGAATATTCTAGAAAAAATAATTGTAGATTTGGATAGAGGACTCTAAGAGCTTTCCAATGATATCTCATTTTTGAAAAGTGGAGTTTAGATGTGCAAGATATGGTATCAAAAGTTAAAAATAAAGGCCAAATTTGGAGGCCTATTATAGAAAATTGGTGAAAAATTAAACAAAATCACCTATACATTCAGATTGGCAAAATAACCATCTTTTTAATGATATCTTGTTTGCATGATTTCAACAATGTATGCTCAAGCTATGGCCAAAAAACCAAGACTAGGTCAAAATAAAAAATTAGGGCTTGAACTGATTATGTGGTGTCCATAGAATGAGGACATAATTTTAATGTCAACATGACATCAATAAATAATCCACATAATATTTTTTTCATTGGAAAAAAATTAAGTCCCCTTTGATGTCGAAATATTCTCAAAAGAGTCTATCCTTTACCAAAATTAAAGAAGCTCCAAATTTAGTGGTGCACCAAATTTAGTAAGGCCACTAAAATGAGCACCAAAAAGGCTTACATAGGTTAATATAAGCAAGGATTAGCAAAGTACACCTCATGTTCAATAAGTTGGTATTATTGTGCTGGAAAAATAAAAGATTTTCCCTTTAAAACGAAATTCAAACCCTTTGGCTTTGCCTTTTGTAAACTTTGTTTTGATCCTAAAAAGAAGCACATGCCCAAGACATTTAATGAATGAGACAACTTAAGCTAAAATTTGCCTAATTAAATAAAAGGAAAAAAACACCTTAGTTTAGCTTAAGAGAAAAAGTAATTAAAGGATCTCATTAATAAATAATTATACAAATGCCCTAATTACTCCAACATTTATTATGTTACAAAAAAAATTTCCATCATAAAACCATGTGAGAAACACAAGAATTGTCCTCTTCTCTTTAGATGGAGATGGAACATAATGGTGAAGGTAGAGGAAATCGAATTTTTATTTAAGAAATCTAACATGGTCATAATATTGACTTCGAGTTCTTCTTCTTTTGCCTAGGTAACCTACCATAAAATTGTACTCATCTTTACACATTTTTCTCATTTAACTCCTATTTGTCTATTCTAGTTTTTATGATTTCTACAAAAAATTATTCAATAGAGATATATTTTACTCACATTTTTTGCATTTTTAATGAGATTGCCTCTACTAATAGCATGATGAATGAACCTATGGAGTGATGTATGCAACCTTGAAAATCCTTATAAAGACTCATAAATGTTGTAGCACCCACTAATCTATACATTACAATAATGAAAATAAACTGACAACATCAATTTGGTAAGTGACTTAACCTTTGAGAATGATTGAGATCATTTACAACAAAGCATGCAAACTACAACCATTACTAATTTTTACTAGAACAAAATCGACATCACAAAAGAACTCAAAATGCAATTTATGATTGACAAATAATGTAGGATAATGCCTTAGTGACACATGTTGACTCTATGAACACAAAAAAAATTAAAAGCCCAAATTAAAAATATGATAAACAACTAAAGTCATTTAAAAAAAAAAATTGTATTACACATATGCTAAGAATATAAGCATGCCCAACACATAACATAATTGCAATCCTAACCATAGAAGATAACCATTGACATCATAACTAAATATCTGGAATGGTAAGAAAATAACAATATCCAAATAGTGGTCCTAACTAATGCCATACAAAGAATATGTGTTGTAGTCTTTAAGTTTGATATATGTGATCTTTCACTCCATTGTATGTACTAAGATGTGACTTTTTCTTTTGAGACCTTAAAGCACTATACTTAACTAACCCATAACTAGTATACTTCTTTCACCTATCAAATAGATCACAAGAAAAAAATTTAGTCAAGAAGTTGACAATTTGAAATAAACATGTTGCATGAAAAATATAATCACCCTAATACATACATATTCATCTAGCACAAAATTACAAAATAAAATGCTTTTTAAAACTCATCTTAATACAAGAAGCAATGAACTCATCATCATTATCATCATAAAATAATATATAACTAGCAATTGCACCTTGGTGTGCAATGGGTACGTCAAAGATCTATATGGAAGGTTAATTAGGGATAACTTTGTTGTATTTTTACATACATTTGTGCAGTACATGAGGTCAATTAGTAGGTCATTTAGCAAATAATTTTGTTTATGAAACAAGTCTTAATAGAAAAATGATAGATTTAGATAAACAATGCATCCAATTATAAGGATTCAAATATTATTGAAATAAAACCATTGAGTTAGGAAGATAATTATACTCCATTACTAGTACATGAGGTCAATTGGTTGGAAACTTAGTAGAGGATGTTATCTATGCAAAAAAGTTCTAGAAATAGGAGCTAAACACAATTGAAACACAACATATGAATTGGGAAGATAATCAAGCTCCATTACCAACAAAATCACATTAGGTTTGAAATAAGTAATGTTCTTCATGAAATGACCTTCTCATGTCTTTTATAGATTTTGTGTTCTACATAGCATATTGGTGAATTATGATAGTATTTGTTAGGCCCAATATGGAAAGGTAATGTACTGAGAGGGGAGGGGTGAATCAGTACTTCAAATCCTTTTATCAACAATATCTTTACTGTTATGCATAAACCAAAAACTATTGTAACATAATATAAAGATAAAACAAATAAGTAACAATCATACATGATTCACTCCATAACACATATATTTTGGTTACGCAGAAACTCTTGGTTAGAGAGAAAAACTATGGTAGGGATGGCACCCACAACTTCACTACTACAATAATAAAGAGTGCTCGGTTAGAGCTACATATTTAGCTATTTCTGATAGCTTACCCTGTTAGGAGTATCAAGATCTGTTAGATCTACCTTACTAAAGGATTTTACAACACTTTATCTAAATGTTGCACCTGGTTAGAGGCTTTACAATTTATAGACTTGATTAGAGTCTTTTACCCTATTAAAGGTTTCTCTTACAACTTCAAAATATTACAATAAGACTTTACAAATATCTGCAACTTTACATCTGAAATGCTATAGCAGATTCTATGTGCTCAAAATAAGATTACCTTGCCTATAGCATACCTCGGTAACTCATAAAGTAACTCGGTAAACCCTTCTGTTTACTCTGTTCTTTGACTGTTCTCTGAAAACCTTCTCGGTGACCTATGTGTCTCTGTAACAGTCATAATACTCTGTGATTTCTCATGTATCACATAAGTCTTGCTTCATACACATATGCACACACATTTCTCTCATTCACATATTGATAACCCTAAATTCATGTTGTATAAATAGATCTCCTATGTCGGTGATTTGATTCATTGCTTCGATCTTACAAACATGATTTCTCAAATGAATAACCATGCAAAATATTTCATTGGTTAGATGACCTCAAAATCATATAAAATCTTTATGTACAATTTCCAATGCGATAACGGTTCTATGTGCCTCGATCTTGTAACATGTTTTCATATGTATGTCCAGGTTCAATGAATCTAGTAACATGTTTCACTCAGTGTATATCAACTCGTTGTGTCATCTTTACTACTCAGTAGACATGAAATAACACTCGGTAGACAGCTCGGTGTATACTGGGCTCTGTGACTGTTTTCCTTCTATAACCGACTAGACTATTCATACCGACTAAATATTTCGGTAGTAGTAACTGACTAGAGTATATAGAATGACTTTGGATATAAAACTAATGGCAATTTGATAAGTAGTAACAATCTCCCCTTTTGACATTAGTTGAGATGTTTGATAAAACTACTTTCAAAGTCATAACTCAAAAATCTATATACTTTACAAAATTTGACTAAACATATAGTATATACATTAGTCAATGAAATAGTATAATCAAATATACTCCCCTTATCAATATACTGTACACAAATCTAATTATGTGTGCTCGGTGACCAATGATTTGTAATCACTGTTCTTTTCTTTGCTCACTATTCTTTCCTTTGTTCACTGCTCGGTTCACTGCTCTTGGATACTCTGCTTATTCTGCTCATTATGCTCGGTATACTCCCCTTGTATACAAAACTTCGGTTGTTTGATACTTTGAATACTATATGCTCCCCCTGTGTACTTTGATGCTATATGTACTTAGATGATATACTCCCCCTTTTTGACAAACATCAAAATTTAGTTACCATTTGGAGGTGGCAACTGATCAAAAATGGATTTGTATTTTGTCTTGGCTTCAGTGAGAGCGATAGAGAGTGCATCCTTTACATTGTCCATCAAAGAATTATGTGCATTAATATCAGCCAATAATGAAATTAAGCCATCTAAAGTGCTTCCCTCTTGTGTAGTAGAGAGGTAGGTGGTTTGGTGGAGCTGTTCTTGAACGGATGAAAGATGAGGAAGGAATAATGTCTAAAGTGTCATTATGTCCATCCTGATCTTGTGTTCTTCATTCCTCAATTCCAATTGTTGAGCCATGAGCTATTGTAGCTTGGTATAAAAATTTTGAACTAAATTGGGCTCGGGGGTCAACTTATTTGAGAGATCGATGATCTCTTTCTCAATTGCTTTTGTTTTATTCTTAATGTCCTTTATGAATAAAGAAAATGTGTAGAGTTTCTGAAATAATGAAAGAATGTGCTTGAGTTGAGGGGTCAACTCAGTAATAAAATTGACAAGTTTTACCTTGCCAACAACAATGGATTTCTATACTTCCTCTATCATTTTAGCAGTTAGCTCCTTTTCTTTTAGTTTGCTCAATTATTCGGATGCATCTACTCCAAATGTCTCTATTTGATTTAGGAGTTCATCTAGTTGAATATGGATGGCTGCATTGGTTGATACTGTAGCTGAAGGTAGCATATCTGATAGCAATGTCTTTACCTTCTGAAGTACTTTATTCTTCTTTTGTATGGCTAGTTGCTTCAACTGTTCAGCCTTTGCTTTGCACAGTTCACCGAATTCAGTGAGTGCTTGCCCTTTCAATTTGGAGATGTCTACATTGGGCAACACTATCGGTTTCGATAAATCTATTTTGAAACTATGCTTTTTCAGCTTCTTTTCTTTACCTTTCACCGGGTGAACCACTACAATAGCTTGAGAGGCTTGCTAACCCTCGGTAGGTTTCTCGATAGAGGAAACACTTTGGTTGGTTTCTTTAGCCTCGGTAGTGTCCTTTGGTGTCTCGGTGCTTGGTGCCTTAGCTGCGACATTTTCCATGCTAGAAGGTGCTTGTGAGGTCTGTTATTGTGAAGTACCTTCTGTTGTAGAATTTTGACCTTCAGTCCCTTGATCTGTATCTTAAGGAGCTTCAGTGGAGGTAGGTTGATTGATTGGTGGGTAAGGTTGAACTTGTTCCAAAACAGATTCACTGGATACAAGTTTTGCATAAGCATTGCCTTCTATCATTTCTTGCTCAGGTGCCTCTGCATCCATGATATCTTCATCTATTTGAATGGTGTCAGCAGGGTCTTGCTCAATGACATTAGGCTCTTCGTCGGTGACATCAACTATTTCCACTGTAGATTGTTCACTAGCATTCTTTCTCTAAAAGATGTCCTGCCATTGCTCTTTTGTTTCCTTCTCTACTTCAATGTACAGGCCATTCATCAATTTCAAGGCCTTTTGTTTGACTGTAAATTGTGTTTGGCTGTTTGTCAGATGTTCTTTTATTTCTTCAACTGACATATCAGGAAAGAGATGCACCAGACTTCTTTCTCTGATTTGTTTCTCCGAGTCTAGAGCATATTGCCATCTGGTTTCAATATGGACATATAATTCTTTAGGAATAGAATTACATACTTCTAATGGGACCACTCAGAATTTTAGAAGTGTGCAAATGATAGCTTCTTCAATTTGCCTCTTTTCATCAGCAGATCTGGATTCATATTTGACAAATCAGAACCCACCAAATCCACCATATTCCTTCAGAGTATTACAAAAAATTTCTACACTATGTACATCTACCTTCTTGCTTTTCACAATCTGAAATTTACTTGCATCTTCAGATTTGGTATCACTAGACTCTTTTGGCAAAATGAGTCTCCAAGTAGATTTCTTGTAAGTTCTTGTTACCTTAGGAGCAGCAACAGTCTTTTGTTTCTTACTCGGTGATGCAGCAAATGCCCTTGTGTTAGGTCTCATTTTTGGAGGAGTCGGTAGGGCCATTGAAGTGTCCTGCTTCTTTCTTTTCAACACTTTTCCCTTAGGCAATTCAGTGCTAAATGTTATGGCTGCCTCTTGTGCTTTTGTCTCCTCTTCAGTAATGGCTAGAATGCCTTTGACAGGTGTGGAGGAAGACTCTTCTCCGAATTTTTTTGTTAATGCCTTAATCATTTTTTATGCCTTCCTTGTAGCTTTGGGTACTACAATGCTCATTTTTACTTTTTCCTTCACCTCTTCATAAGTTCCATACCTTAGCTCGGTAGCATGCCTTGGTAATGTCAGAAATGCATCGATTTGCTATTGTGTGATGTCAAAGTCAATCTCATAACCCATAGGTGGCAAAGATTGAGTCCTCGGTTCCACAACATTCACATAACAGTAATCGGTGTCAACTTCAAAATATATTTCATCCTTGTATTTCTCTACTAGCTGGGGTGGAATCCCGTACCTGTTATGCATTTTCTCTTGAAACTTGTTGAAGTAATCATCCATTATATCATTAAAATTGTCACCTAGCTTCTTGATGAAGTCATTAGTCTGATGCGTGATTGGTTGGTGTAGTTCCCAAACAACTTTACTGACTGTTGGAAAAAACATCTCAAAGTAGAAAAATGTGCATACAAGTAATGATCCAAATTTCAGAGTATTAGCCGAGTTGTTCTTCTTCGGCTTCCTGATTGTGTTTAGATTTTCAAACAATTTCTTCAACAATACTTCACACAAGTCAATTTTCATGCCTTTCTTAACAATTTTGTATGCTAAGTCCACTACTGCATAGGGTACACTATTTTCCCTTGCCGATTGGAATAAATAGTAACCAATTACTCTAATGGCAAATTTGAGTTCAGGATTAGTGACATTGTTCAACTTCAATCCTCTGCAATCAGATTCTACTCCAGTCAAACTGATCAATTCCTTTTGTGATATCATCTTTTGTGCTCAAGCATGATCATAGATAGGGTAACCAGTGATCAGATGAATAATTTCCTTAGTGATCTTAAACGATTGTTCTTGTAGCCACATGAAGTCACCATGCACTCAGCTCAAAACAAACTTGACCCACTGGGGTTTGAACACACGGGGATATGTTAGGGCTTCAGTTAATCCCTTGATTTTGATGTGCTCATATTTGTTATCCATTTTACCATCCATGCACAATTCATCATATGCATCTTTGATCTCTACATGACCAAGTTCTTCAACATGGCATTTGGTGAAGAATCTCACATCCTCGACTAACAAAACTCAATCTGGGATGAGTGAAAAGGCGGTTTTGTAATCTGGTTCAGATGCAACTTTAGAAGTCAAAGAGTATTTTAGTGAGGGCTTCTCTACATTCTTGACAACAATGGGGTCCTGGATCTTAGGTGCCATTCTGGATTTCAGATAAAAACTGACACAGGAACCTTAGGGTTTGATGACCAACAAATGGTAGATGCTTCACACTCAGCAAATAATAATAACTTAATGAGTTCGGTAAACCAACTTAATCAATGCGATGAGATTTGATGTAAATACCTTAAATTTCACTTAGAAGATGGTTTGATCGCCTTGATTCTCTCTGCTCTGCTTCTCGAAAACTTGGTGAATGAAAATGACCACGTAAAATGCTTTAAGTACACAATAAACCTTATCGGGCTCCGTGTAGGTTAGGTTACAACATTAAATGCACTCAGTTCCACTAAACTCTCTTTCTATTTTATGCTTTAATCGAGTAACCAACCTTCCTTCATTTACCAACTAGACAGGTTTCCTGTATTCACTGACTTGACAGGTTTCCTGTAAAGTGCTTCAAAAACTTTGATAGAATTTCAAACTTACTACTACATCTTACTATGCAGATTTTGAATTCTGTACATACTAAAATACGAACTGTTAAGATTTAACCTTGTGAGAATGCAGTCCCTTCATACCTTTACCGATTAATTTGGAGTGGGAGCACCTAACTCGGTAGGTAAGGTGCTTTCTTCGGTTGTTCATTCCAAACCTTATAAAGCAGTTGGCACTTCTATGTCCATATCTTCCACAACATTCACACCATATACTTGTATTTTAATCCCATGGTACTGCAGAATATTGTTGGTAAGGATCTGTGTGAGTTCGGTAACCTCTAGTATTTGCTCGATGTGCAGACCACATGTGGTTCTTTTGCTTAAACCAACACTTCTCGGTACTATGTCCATATCTATTGCAGTTTTTACAAAACCCTTTGAATTTTTCCTTCTGATAATTGTTAATAGACTTTGTCCTACATTGATTAGATGTGTCACCATATTTATTGCAATTGTAACAATAGCCATTGGACTTAGTGACATTCAGTTGCTTACCTTTTTTGATTTGGCACATGTTGGCAGTATGACCTTGATTTCCACAGTAGTTGCAAATAGGCTTCTTTCTTTTGATGTTCTTCTTGACTCTAGCTTGCTTAGATGATTCTCCTCTCTCGGTAGTACAGATTCCCTTCTCGGTAGAGTCTTTTCCTTTGTAACCAAGTCCTGCTTCTTTGTAGGGTCGTCTTTTATTCAGTTGCTCATCCAACATCTTTGATGCTTCATAACTCTTCTTCAGTGTTTCCTTGGATTTCTTCTCTATTTCAAGTTCATTGCTCAACCTTGATACTTCAAGTTTTAATGCTTGATTCTCATCATCTTTCAGATTTGCTTCATGATGTGCATAACCTAGTTGATCTAACAGATTTTGTTGAATCCCAATCAACCTTATATTTCATCATCCTTATCAGATACTAAAGCTTCAAGTTTTTTGTTTCTCTCTTTCTAGATCTCTTACTTTGTCCTTGGTTGTCCTCAATGCATCAAGATTTTCAATCATCTATGTGCTGAAATGTTCATGTTCTTTTTTCATTGCTTTTAGTTGATCAACCAGTGCTTTGTTCTTTTCTTTCAATTGTCCAATCATTTCTTCAGTCTCTTCAGACATACTATTCTCAGATGATGTCTCAATTTGGTCTGCTAACTCTTGAGAGTCCTGCAAATAATCAGATAATCTTCTTCTCACTTTCAGAGATTTTTGCATTTGCCTTTGCATGTCTGCAATCATTTGATTAGCATGATCCAGCTTTTCTTGCAGATACACAATCCTCCAAGATTGTTTGTAGCCTTCCATTGATAAGATCTTTCTCTTTAGGCAGTTAAACCCTTTTCCAAGATTCAAGCTCTGATACCAATTGTTAGGCCCAATATGGAAAGCTAATGTATTGAGAGGGGAGGGGTGAATTAGTACTTCAAATCCTTTTATCAACAATATCTTTACTGTTATGCATAAACCAAAAACTGTTGTAACATAACATAAAGCTAAAACAAATAAGTAACAATCACACATGATTCACTCCATAACACATATATGTTGGTTACGCAGAAACTCTTGGTTAGAGAGAAAAATTGCGGTGGGGATGGCACCCACAACTTCACTACTGCAACAATAAAGAGTGCTCTGTTAGAGCTACATATTTAGCTATTTCTGATAGCTTACCCTATTAGGAGTATCAAGATCTGTTAGATCTACCTTGCTAAAGGATTTTACAACACTTTATCTAAATGTTGCACTTGGTTAGAGGCTTTACAATTTATAGACTTGATTAGAGTATTTTACCCTGTTAAAGGTTTCTCTTAGAACTTCAAAATATTACAATAAGACTTTACAAATATCTGCAACTTTACATCTAAAATGCTGTAGCAGATTCTATGTGCTCAAATTAAGATTACCTTGCCTATAGAATACCTCAGTAACTCATAAAGTAACTTGGTAAACCCTTCTGTTTACTCTGTTCTTTGACTGTTCTCTGAAAACCTTCTCGGTGACCTCTGTGTCTCTGTAATAGTCATAATACTCTATGATTTCTCATGTATCACATAAGTCTTGCTTCATACACATATGCACACACATTTCTCTCATTCACATATTGCTAACCCTAAATTCATGTTGTATAAATAGATCTTTTATGTCAGTGATCTGATTCATTGCTTTGATCTTACAAACATGATTTCTTGAATGAATAACCATGCAAAATATTTCATTGGTTAGATGACCTCAAAATCATACAAAATCTTTATGTGCAATTTCCAATGCGATAATAGTTCTATGTGCCTCGATCTTGTAACATGTTTTCATATGTGTGTCCAAGTTCAATGAATCTGGTAACATGTTTCACTCAGTGTATATCAACTTGGTGTGTCATCTTTACTGCTCGGTAGACATGAAATAACACTCGGTAGATAGCTCGGTGTATACTGGGCTCTGTGACTGTTTTACTTCTGTAACCGACTAGACTGTTCATACCGACTAAATATTTTGATAGTAGTAACCGACTAGAGTATATAGAATGACTTTGGATATAAAACTAATGGCAATTTTATAAGTAGTAACAAGTATTGACATGTTTATTTGATCATTGAAAACCTTCCAACTATTAGAAATTAACATAGAAAATCTTAAGGAAGCAATATTCATTAAAGTATATCCAACTTGTTCTTTTGAAGAGGTGTCATGTCTTTTCCATTCATCATGGGCAAAGATTTCATCAACATTCAAATATTATATTCATTCTCTAAAATAGAGTCATGTGCACTTTTTTAGTAAAATTAAATTATCTTTGACATGCTAGGAATGCATAACTTGAGTGAAAAAACTGAACTATAATTTTAATTTTGCAATCAAATCATTAAATTTGGATGTGAAAACATATCAGTTGAATTAGTACAATTTACTTGGCTTTGATCTAGAACAATTGATTAACTTGATGACTTGCAACAAGCATTTACTCTTTTTTGTCTTGCTTTCTTGTTTCTATATGTAGTAGTGTACATTGCAATAATCATTTCTCATTCTTCTCTCCTTCATATGGTCAAACAATTATGTGTGTTCATCAAAGTTCTACCCTTGATATACATGTAAACATGCTTAATCTTAACCAAAAAAAATTGTTATTTTTTCATTTACAATTATAATTTGTTCATTTTATTGTGATGGAAAATAGATAAATTAGAAGGAACAAGTCTTTACCATAACAATATTCATATTTATTATTACATTATTATATATTAATTAATATATATAATTTAATATTTAATATATATATATATATATATATATATTTAATATTTACATGCAATTAATACATAATATTAAAGTTATATTTTTTTCTTTATCACTAATAACAAACATATTCACTGATAAAAAGCATAACATTAAAGTTAAATAAATATTATGTGCATAGTTTTGATTTATTTATTTGTTTGTTAATTTAATATTGAATTTATACTATATATTAATATATATAATATTTATATTATTATAACTAATATTAATTGTATAAAAATAAGAATTTTTCATTTATTTGTGCGATGATTATGGGAACCAATGATGAATGTAACCACCGTACGAGTGGCACAATGTGTCAATTGGTTAAAATGATATCAATACGAAATATGTTAAACTTTAATTATATATTAAAATATAATTATTGAAATCTAAAACTCTAATTTGGAAAGTTTAAAATAAAAAATCTCAAGGTTTTTAATTTAAAATGAAATGTATTAAGATATCCTTACCAAGCAACAAATTGATAGATGTTGAGCTCAAAAATCAATTTTTCATGCTAGCATTATAAATAGATTTCATCTGTTATACTATTAGGCTTTTTTTAATCTTTTTAGTCGACTTATGGTACATGGAAAGCATCTCTACATTACTATTTGAAAAGGAAGCAGTTGATAAGTTTAAATATTTAATGGGTGGAGATGATCATGGGACCCAATGATGAATGCAACCACAGTATGAGTGGCACAGCGTGTCAACTAGTTAAATGATAGTACTACCCTTTGTTTGGTTGATATCATTGAGGCTTTTGTCTATTCAACAATCTAGATTTATAGTCCATGTGCCTTGTGTGAGCTTCCACATGCATTTGGCCGAACAACCCACATGCCTTGTCTATGCTTCCACATTTTGCATGCATATAGAAGAACACATAACCCTCCTTCTCTTCACAGTTCGATGTAATTTTATTCCTTCTTAAAAAGATCCCATATTGGCATAGACAGGTTGGACGCTGACAAAAGTTATAGAGTTTGGATTTCAGTATGTCAATTGCATTTGCTTGAATTATTTTCTACATTTTCATGAATGACGCATTTCTCCATGGCATTATATCAAACAGTGCAAGCTCTAACAGAGCCAATGTATCAGAAACAAGGAACCAACAAGCTAGCTCTTTGGGATAATCTTGGCAAGTGGTATTATATAGTTTATAATTATAAGATGAACACTAATCATAGGTGAAAAATCATAACATTTTTATTATAACATTGGGCAGGATGAAGTATGTTTTCCAAGGGTTTTTCTACATTATTTTTGAATCCTTTTGTGAAAACTCCCATTACTATGAGAATCACAGGAGAATGTGGAATGGGAAAATCTAGCCTCATGGTTCAAGTAATGATCATGTTACTGAATTTTTTCAGACATTTAATTTCCATTATTTCATTTTTTACTAACTCGAATCATATCAGTGTCTAGACATAATCCATTCTTATAAAGATAGTGGCTCAATTAACACTCTCAAATTCATTTCACAAACTAGAAAATTTCCAATGTCGCATGTATGACAAGGTTTGGGTAATATACTATTGAGTGAATCCATCAGTCTTAGGGACTTAAATAATTTCCCTCAATGATTTAACAGAAACATTGAGCTATGCCTATCTCTTAGAGATATATGTTTTATGCATTTCTTGTATTGACTATTTCATGTACATATTTTAATTGTTTCTACTTATTTGGTACGGTGTTTACTTTCATCTTCTTTCACATATTTAATTATTTGTTCAATTGTTTGCATTTTGACATTATCAGAATTTTGATTTTCATTTTTTTTAATATCAGAAGTTTAAAATAGAAAATGAGAATTTTAGAAGCAAATAATTAAAATAATTTGTGGCTTTCTTCATGCAAAGTGACATACTTTAGCTTTATGCCTATGGAATGCCCCTTTCATAAATATTGAGCCAATATTTTGGCTTTGATTCTCTGGGATGTTGGTCTTCTTTCTCACTTCTTTTATTGTATTGTACGAGGATGCATTTTTCACTGCATTAGTTTCTGTTGTAATCTTTTCATGAAATAAATCTTCATTTGAAATGATAGTCATCATGCAATAATCATTTTATAAATTTTTTAATTTTCCAATGTTTGTGTTAGTGCTGATTTTATAGAAGGATAGACATAATTAACTTTGAAAGTTGAGTGGAAAACACAAAATTGGTCTTATAAAATTTAAGAAACTATAGAAGAAATAATAGAAGTGTCAGAATGCAATGATGAATACGCAAGAGAAAGAGAAGAATTAATGGACTTGTCAAAAAGCATAAGTAGGGTAGTACACAGGAGCCAGTTGCATGGAAGAATACAGGTGATAAGAGCTAGTATGGAAGGTCATTAAGTAAGATTTTGGTTTATTTTTAGCATACATTTGTGCAGTAGATGAGTTCAATTGGAAAGACCTCTAAATTAAGAAGATAATAAGGCTCCATTGCTAATAGGTTCATGTTATGTTTGCAATAGGGAGAGATGGAGAAAGATGGAGGGAGAGAGAGTGAGAGGTAGAAAGAAAGGTATAGAGCGAAATAGAGGAAGATGAAGAGTGAGAGATATCTAGAGACATACATATAGTGAGATAGATTGTTAGAGAGGGGAAGAGGGAGAGAGAGAGAGATCAATAGATTGTAGAGGTATAGATATAAAGGGTGATATAGAGAGAGAGGGAGATCTAAAAATAGGGAGAGATACAGATTATAGAAAGAGAGAGATAAGTAGATATATATGGGAAGATAAAGGGAGATAGTGGTAGAGATTGATAGATATGGGGATAGGAAGGAGTGAGGGAATGATATATGAGAGAGAGAGAGGATGGGGAAGAAGAGGGGGAGAGAGAGATAGCTCAACTGAATATATAGAGAGGGAGAGGGAGAGAGAGTGGGGAAAATATAGAAATATGGTGATATAAAGTGATAAAAAAGGGACAAGGAGAGAGAGAGAGAGAGAGAGAGAGAGAGAGAGAGAGAGAGAGAGAGAGAGAGAGAGAGAGAGAGAGACTAAGTTGAAGAGAGGGAGATAAATAGAGATGGGAGAGAGTAAAATCAAAGAGATATAGAAAGTGGGAGTGACAGGAAGAGAGGGGGAGAGAAGGTAAGATATAACTTGTGAAAGATAGAGGGGGTGAGAGGGAGATGGATGGAATGAAAAATATAGAGAGGGAGAAATAGAGATATAAAGAGGGGGACAATAATAGTCAGAGAGGTGGAGAGAGAAATATAAAGATATAATAAGTGATATAGATAGAGGTAGAGAGAGAAAGAGGAGTGAATAAGAGAGATAGATATAGAGATAAGTTTATATAGATAGAGAGGATGATGAAGATATGGGGAAAATAGAAATAGAGGGGATAAGAGAGAAATAAAGAAGGTTATAAAGAAAAGTAATACATGAGCACACGCGCGCGCGCGCGCGAGAGAGAGAGAGAGAGAGAGAGAGAGAGAGAGAGAGAGAGAGAGAGAGAGAGAGAGAGAGAGAGAGAGAGAGAGAGAGAGAGAGAGAGAGAGAGAGAGAGAGAGAGAGAGAGAGAGAGAGAGAGAGAGAGAGGGGAAAGGCATATGTGTTTGAGTGAGAGATATGGAGATGGAGATAGAGATAGAGTGGCAGAGAGTGAGAGAGATAAATAGAGAGAAGATAGAGGACAGGAAGAGAGATAGGTATATTAAGTGTAGGGAGAGATAAGAGAGATATAGTTGGAAAGATAGAAGGGAAAGAGAGAGATGTAGATAGATGTAAGGATATAGAGATAGGCGAGAGAGAGAGAGAGAAAGATAGAGATAGAGGGATAGAAAGGTTACTCCATTTACTCTAACATTCATAAATATGATAATTATTGTCTTATTTTCTTTAATTAATTATAAATTATAAATATAAATCAAATTTTCAAATTTTATACATTTAAATCAACTAACTTCACTCTCACATATCAAAGTTTTGAAAAATAATGACTTTTAACATCTTTTTAATTAACAAATACTTTACATTTTCATAAATAATTTATTTTAAAAAAATATTAAAAACTAAATTATATAAATTACATAATATAGAAAATATTTTAACTTGTCAAATATTAATTACATAATAAAATAAATAAATTAACTTTCTAAATTTCATATGTTTAAATTAACCAAATTTATTCAAATATTAAAACTAAAATCTTTTAAAATATTTTATTAAAAAAATCAAAATTCTAATTTAAAATGTATTGTATTAAAATGTCAATACCCCGTAAACATTTACCAAGCAACAAACTATAGATGCTTAGCGCAAAAAATAATTTCCAATGCTAGTATTATATATAGATTCCATCGGTTATACGATTGGGCTTCTTTTTAATCTTAAAATCAACTTATGATAAATGGCATGCATCGTAAAAGGGAAGGGATAGGTAAGGAGGCAAATAGTTGTGAGAGCCAACGATGAATGTAACCACAATGTGAGTAGCACAATGCCACCTTAACTGGCTTTTATTGGTTGATATCTTGGAAACCTTTTTATATTCAGCAATCATAATTTATAGTCCACGTGCCTGGTTTGTGCTTCGACATCCATTTGGGTAAACATTCCACGTGCCTTATCCGTGCTTCCACATTTTCATGCATACAGAAGATCACAAAAGCCTCATTTTCTTCACAATTTGATGTAGTTTTTTCCTTGTACAAAATTTCACATTTCGACATAGACAGGCTGAACGCTAGGAAAAGTTGCAGAGTTTTACGCATGCCAATTGCATTTGCTTGGATAATTTGTGCATTTCCATGAATATCGTATTTGTCAAAGGCATTATATCAAACAGTTCAAGAGCTAACTAAGTCGCTATCCTATGTCTCCTTGTTTGCTTCTGTTGTTGGAATCAGTTCTAGATAAAAAAGTTTAAGCTCCAATTCCTTTCTTAAATACTGCAGGAAAAAACAGACTACTGAAAGAAACCACAGGGAAGAATTTTCTTAGTCATGGCAACATTACGCGATGTACATAAGACACGGGAGGTCCTCACCAGATGCACAAACATTGCTACTATTCACAATTTGAAATGGTGAGGCAACTTCAAATAGATGAACAAGAAAAAATGAAAGAAGGTATGCTTCCTTATATCTTTTACTCTTTGGTTCTTTTGCTCATAAAATAAATGATCTGTGCATCTGTCAATGCTATTTATATATTTCCACAGTTATCTAGCAAATTCAGAAGATTAGTGAACTAGAAACCAAAAGGTCGGCTCTCTAGGATAATCTTGGTGAGTGGTATTATCGAGTTTATGATTTAAAGATGAATGTTAATCATAGATGAAATTTCCAAACATTTTTGTTATAACATTGGCAGGACGAAGTGCATTTTCCAATGACCAGTGTGGTTGTGTTATTTTTTATTCCTTTTGTGAAATCGCACATTATTATGGGAATCACGGGAGAACGGGGAATGGCAAAGTCTAGCTTCATGGTTCAGGTAATGATGAGGTTACTAAATATTTCTAGACTTCCCATTATTATGTTTGTTACTAATATGAATCATTAAGTCTTCTAGACAGGATCCATTCTTACATTCTTACTTGCTATATTGTATCATAGAGGAATGCATGTTTTTACAGCACTAGGTTTTGTAATAATCTACATTAAATTTAGTTTGTTCATTCAGAGGTATAATGAATTTTCATTTGAAATGATAGTTCATCATGAAGTAATCATTCTATAAATTCTCTAAAGTTGTGTTAGTGTCAATTTTACAGAAAATACAAGCAATTAGCTTTAAAAGTTGTGCGGCAGTTGATACCTACAAGCAGAGACCGCATTAGAAATAATGAAAGTATCAGTAAGTACAGAAGGATAAGAAAGAGAAGAAGGATAAGAAAGAGAAGGAGAATAATCAATGGGACTGTAAGAAAGCAGAGATGAATAAGAAAGAAAGTACAGATTAATAAGAAAGAGAAGGAGAATAATTAAGGGGCTCTCAGAAAGCAGAAATGAATAAGCAATAAAGTACGTAGAAGCCAGTTGCCTGGGAGAAGAGAAGACAGGCCATAGTGGCGCATTCACTACAAGCTGACAACAAAAAAAAAGGCTGTGTGTAAAAGCAAGGTACGCGGTCACTCCTGCCGTGAATGATAAATGCAAATCGATCCACAGGCCATAGTAACGCAGTCACTAATGCAAGCTAACAAAAAGAAAGCTGACCAATCAAAACAAGAGAAAATGAATGGCCAAGATTACTGCAATCGTCTTACATTATTTGTAAACAATTCTCAACGTCTTACATTACCTCTAAACAATTCTCAACGGTTGATGTGTAAAAGGAGCTCGTCCATTTCAACTAAGGAGATGCCTTCCGCGTAAAAATTGTTGACATAATCCAATCAATTGAAAATTAAATTAACCCTAATATCACGAGTATAGTCGTCTTCATTGTAACCTACAACACAATTTCAATGTATGTCTACAATTCGAAAAAGTAGTTGTCAGTAGTCAGAACAATACAATGAAGTTAATGATAATAGCATATTTTCATAGTGGGAAAATTCAATTCAACAAACACTGATGAAAATACGACAGGAAATAAAAATTCCACCACGCGGAAATGAAGAGAGCTCAAGTCACGCATCTGCTATTTTATAACTTATTTAAACGTTTCTTTCACCGATTCCCCACATCAATATATTCAAACTCATGATAGTCCAAGACTTTTATATTGCAAAAATCAAATCAATCCTTTTTCAATTTGTATGCTGTCAGAAAAAGCAATATGATACTTCTCGGAAAGATCACTTTGAGCTTCCAGATAAGAAGACGACAGTTAAATTAGTCTTATAAACCTAATTCTGTGTTGACAATAACTTGTAAAGCCAATCCTATTCACTCACTCATTTCATTCTTTCTAAGATTATGGACAGGCGTGTTTTCCATGAAACAAAATGGTCCGCAGCGGAAATCTACTGGCTAATATCATATGGTCAGTTTTTCTGCTAAAGTGGTTAACATAACGCTTCAAAATAATTTACATCAAATAAAGAAATAAATATTAGTTTATATTTTAACAGAGACTAATAAATAATCTAAGTCAGATTAATTAGTTTATATATATCTTAAATAATATATAAGAAATTTTTTTCAAGACGTTTATTTTTAATCAATCAATCCCATTAAAGTGAAATAGGCATCTGGAGAAGTATATCTCTACGACTATTCTATATATAAAAACTAATTTATTATTTCATAAGTGAAGTGAGTGGAATATTGACATTATATGTGATTATTGAATCACTGCATATGCAAATATACCATATAAAATAAAATATTGTTAATTAAAATAAGATAATTAATTGTCAATAGGAAAAGATAATTTTGTATCACTTTTATATGTAGACAAAGTATAGTCATCATTGTTACTTTCATATATTGATAATGAACTATTCTTAATATCAAATTGTTTTAACAATCCAAATAAATATTTCTTATAGTAGGATAAGACAACAATATATTACATTTATTTGTAAATAAGATATATAACTAGCATTAACTATTTAAGTTTTTTATGATTTAAATCTAATACATAAAAATATTATGAATATACTCGAACTAGAGTATATACCATTAATTTTAATTTGATCTATATAAAATGCGCTGAGAGATATCCTTCTCAAGGCATTTTTTTACTCTAGGGTGTAATTTCATTCAAAATTGGCACCTCAAGAAGGATATCTCTCGACGTATTTTATATAGATTAAATTAAAATTTAAGGTATATATATGCAAATGGCAATCATGTGACGCAACATGGAAAACATAAAATAAATCAATATATAGTATCTTTTTATTAAAATAAATTATATTATTATATTATTATATTATTAGATTATTATATTATTATATTATTGTATTATGATATTATTATACTATTACACAGAGATACATGTAATTTCATATATCTATTTAGACTATTTTAATAATATATATGTATTGCAAGATCAAAGCAAATACTAAAATATAAGATATATTAAACTTTATTTAATGGCAAGTATTACGGTTATGGTTAGTGTTAGGGTTAAGGTTAGTGTTATGGTCGGGATAAGATTTACATCATAGTTTGGGTTAGGGTAATGGCAATGGTTAAGGTTTATATCATGATTAGGGTTAGCATCAACGTTAGGGTTTGGTTTTGGTTTAGGATTATGGTTAGGGTTAGGGTTATGGTTACGATTTAATATTAGGGTTAAATTTATTGTTAGGGTTTAGTGTCAGGGTTATAATTATGTTTAGGGTTTACATCAAAGGTATGGTTGGGATGAGGATTTGGTTTATAGTTATGTTTTCGATCAGATTTAAGGTTAGTATTATGGTCAAGAATAAGGTTTACATCACGATTAGGGTTATGATTAGGGTTAGGATTTAAAGTTAGGGTTATGACAATGGTTAGGGTGTATATCTTGGTCAAGGTTACCATCAAGGTTAGGGTTTGGTTTTAGTTTAGGATTATGGTTAGGGTTAGGGTTTAGTGTTAAGGTTAAGTTTAAGGTTAGGGTAAGGGTTTAGTGTTAAGGTTAAGTTTATGGTTAGGGTATAGCATCAGCATTACAATAACATTTAGGGTTTACATCAAAGTTAAGATTAGAATTAGGGTCATGCTTCAATTATATTAAGGTTAGGGTTAAATTAATATTAAAGTTCAATAAGGATTAGAGTTTGGGCTAGATTAAGGTTAGGAGTAGATTAGGATTAAATTTCAATCTGGGTTGGGGTTAATTTTAGAGTAGGATTACTGTTAGGGTTAGGGTTTAGGTTTATGGTTAGGTTAGCATTATGATTACAGTTAGGGTAAGGATTGTGATTAGGGTTATCATTTGGGGTTATGGTTAGGTTTATTGTTTACATCATGGTTGGGGTTAAGGTTAGGTTTAGGATTATGGTTATGGTTATGGATAGGGTTAGGGTTTACATCATAGCTAGGGTTAGGGTTAGGTTTAGGCTTAGGGTTAACATTTACATCATGCCTAGGGTTAGGGTGAGGATTATCATTAGAGTTAGGGTTTAAGATTAATTTAGGGTTAGTGTTATGCTTGGGGTTAGGGTTTAAGGTTAAGATTAGGATTATGGATAGGATTTACTCTTAAGATTCAAGATAGGTTTCAAGTTATGGTAAAGGTTAGGGTTATCATTAGGATTAGGTTTTAGGGTTTGGGCTAATGATTATTGTTAGGGTTAGGGTTTATAGTTATGGTTAGGTTAGGGTTAAGGTCTAGAGTTATAGTTCAAATTAATGGTTATGGTTATGGTTTACGTCATGGTTGGTGTTGGAGTTAGGGTTAGTTTTATGGTTAGGCTTAGGGTTATAGTTATGGTTAGGATTATGTCTACAGTTAGGGTGTACATCATGGTTAGGGATAGGGTTAAGGGCTAGTGTTAGTATTAATGTTAGTGTTTATATCATGGTTATGGTTAGCGTTTGTATCATGGTTATGCTTAGGGTTTGTATCATGGTTAGGGTTAGGGTTATTACTTGGGTTAGGTTTTATGGTTTGGGTTATAGCTTGGTTTAGGGTTATAACTATGGTTATGGTTAGGGTTAGGATTTACATGATGGTTAGGATTAAGGTTTAAATTATTGTTAGAATTATGGACAAGGTTAGGGTGTACATCATGGTTAGGGTTTGGTTTAGGGAAATAACTATCCATCCCTTAGGATGGACCAGGATATTAATACCTTTCATATATTATTAATAAATTGTAATAGATGATTGGTGCATCCTAAGGGTTCTAGAACCATTCCCTATTTTTATGGTTAGGGTTTAGGTTTATGATTAGGTTAGGTTAGGGTTAGGGTTAGGGCCTAGGATTATGGTTACATTTAGGGTTTAAATCATGGTTAGGGTTAGGGTTATGGTTTGGGATATTGTTTAGTATTATGACCAAGATGATAGTTAGGGTTTGCATCATTGTTAGGATTAGGGTTAGTTTTAGGATTTGGGTTATGGTTAGGTTTAAGGAACTTATAATTATGGTAATTCTTAGGGTTAGGATTTCCATCTTGATTAGGATTAGGATTAGGGTTAGGGATAGTATTATAATTTATTTATAACTAAATTACAATTAGAGTTAGCATTAGTATTTAAATAGCGATAGGGTTTAAGGATAAAGCATGTTGTGAGGGTTAGGATCACATAATAAAGTTTGATTTTAAGGTCAAAGTTAAGGTTTAATTAGGGTTATGGTTAAGATATGGAATCATGAGGGTGAGGGTTAGTATTAAATTAGGATAAGAATTCAATAAGGGTTAGGGTTCATATTAGAGTTAGATTAAGGTTGAAGTTGTAGGTAGGGTCTATTGTTATGGTTAAAGTTAACTTTAGAGTCGGGTTAGGGTTAGCATTCAATTAGAGGGATTAGAGTTAGGGTTCAAATATGATTAGGGTTTGATTATGGTAAAGGTTAGATTAAGATTAGAGTTTAATTACGATTAGAGTTTAATTAGGTTTAGGATTAAATTTAGGCTAGGATTTAGTTATGGTTAGATTAGGGTTCAAGTTGTAGTTAGAGCTTAATTGTAGGGTTATATTTAAATTTAGGGTTAGGTTATGGCTAGGTTTCCATTATGGTTAGATTAAGGTTGAAGTTTATGATTAGGTTATGGTTTAGTGTTCAATTAGGTCTAGATTAGGGATATTGTCAAGGTTAGGGTTTAATTAGGGTATCTTTTTTATTATAGCTAAGGTTCATATAAGATTTCAATTAGGGTTAGAATTAGCTTTACGATTCAAATGCATTAGGGTTATAGTTAAATTACAATAAAAGATTAATTAGGGTTAGGGTTTTGGGTAGAATTCAATTAGGATTAGGGTTTAATAAGTGTTAGAGTTGGATTAGGTTAGGGTATAATTAAGGTTAGATTAAGGTTGAAGTTGTAAGTAGGGTTTAATTTTATAGTTAGAATTATGCTTAGGGTTAGGTAATGGTTGGAATTCAATTAGGGTTATATTTAAGTTTAGGGTTAGGTTATGGTTCAGGGTTATGGTTTGGGTTAGTGGCTAGTGTTAGGATTAGGATTATGGTTAAGTAAGAGTTAGGTTTAGGGTTAAGGGTCAAGGTTATAGTTGATTAGAGTTAGGGTTCAATTACACTTAGGGTTTGATTATAGGAAGGCCATAATTAGGATCAAGGTATGTGGTAGATTAGGATTAGGATTGAATGAGGATAAATGTCCAATTATGATTAAAGTTCAATTAGAGTTAGGGTTAAGTTTTGGGGCTAGAGTTCAATTAGAGTTAGGGTTAAATCTAGGACTATGGTTCAATTATTGTTAGATTATAGTTTAACTTGTTATTAGGGCTTAATTATATGGTTATAGATAAGTTTAGGGTTAGGCTATGGTTAAGGTTCAATTGGGTCTAGATTAGGGATTATGTCAAGGTTAGGGTTTGATTATGATAAGTGGTTGATCATAGTTATTATTAGTATTAAATTTCAATTAGGGTTATAATTATGATTATGATTCAATCACTTTAGGCTTAGGGTTAAATTAAGGTAAGGGTTTAGTCTACAATTCAATTAGGATTAGGGTTCAACTAGAGTCACTTTTAATTCTAGGGTTATAGTTAAGTTTGGGGTACAATTAGGGACCAATAAGGGTCACTTTTGATTCAAGCATTAGACTTAAGTATAGCATTCAAGTTATAGGCCGTGTTTTTGATTAGGATAAATAGGTTTTGAGGGGACCAGAAACCCCGTACAACAAGTTTTAAAGGGACCTAAAACCCATGGATTTTTCACGGATCCGGAACCAACAAAGGGAAGTTGCAGAAAGGAAAAACAAAGCAAAACAATAGCAAAGCTACAGTCGACCAGATTGTAGAGGCACAACAAATGCCAACCACACACAAAAGAGAGACAAAATAAATCAGGTTGACAATAGCAACAGATCTAAATCATCTTATAAATTTGATAAATAAAACATGAGGATTTATCGGGCATCCTCAGCCAAAAAATAGGGTTTTCCCAGGTTCCCTTAACCAATAACAGAGTCTCCAACTCACTAACAGCAAGAACATATCCTAACCAAAAACACACACTGGCCAAACTAGGCCCTTGAAAACTACCAACATCCAGCCTATCCCTGATAAAATCAAAATACCAAGGGTTTTTCTAGGTTCCCTTAACCACGAGAGTAGGTTTTAAGATGCTCCCACAACCTGAAAAGGGTTTTCTATGACTCCCACAACCAGTGGACCCTTGAAGACTTCTAACAACCAACCCTTGCCTGCAACAAGCAAGAAACGTAGGGTTTTTCCAAGCTCCCTCAGCCTTGAATGAGAGTTCAACAAAGCTCCCACAGCCTAACAATAGATCAACCAAACACCATCTGCAGCTCCTATAATCAAACACAACACCCAAGTCCACCTCAATAAGAGAGAGGTGATCCCTGAAACAAACCATCTCCACCTCGATAGAAGAAGGTATCACATCAATAGACAAAGCCAAGGAAAACCAGAGGTGTTGAGAAAGAAATAGGAGAGAAAGAGTCATGGGGGCCAAAATGTAATGACAAGGATAAATAGGCCCCATCAGCAGAAACAACAAGGGTTTTTAAAAAGGTTCCCTTAACCTTCTCCTGGAACAAGAAAATAGGGGTATTCCTAAAATGCCTCGACTCAAAAAAAACCACCCCATAGGGTTTTAACAGGCTCCCCAAACCACAAGCATTGGGTTTTAGAATGGCTCCCAAAACCATGGCAAGGCTAGAACAACAGTTCCTCCTACCAAAAACCAGAGATAAGAGGGCAAAACAAGACCCTTGAACCTTCAGCAACTCCCAAGGCACCAAGGGAAGAAAGAACTCTCTCCAAAAGAAAAAAGATAGCCTTGAGCAGCTCCTAGCATCTAGTCAAGGGAAAACCAGAAAGACACATCTCCACCTGAATAGGAGATGGGGTCACCTCAATGGACCAAGCTAAGGAAAACCCTTGAGAAAGAAGACAAAGAAGACACCCAGGAACGCACAAAAAGCTACGACCAACAATCCCCCGAGAGAAAGGAAGCCAAAAACAACCCACATCATAGGAAAAAACCCTACCCAAGATAAACAAAGTATTCAACACAAAGAAACAATGAATGGTGGGTATAGGAAAAAAAAAACCACAACTTCCAGCCATCGGAAGGCTAGATGGGTGAACTCACAATAATGGTTCCCACTTTTTTGCCACTTTTGACACTGAGATGAACATTTTTAAAATCATCTTCAACTTCCGACAACTATAACTTTTAAAATATTAAGAATTTGAAGATGATGTAAATTAATGATTTTTAGAATTTTGTCTATAGATTCTAAATATATTTTTTTCAAATTTTTTTGAAGATTTTTTTTTAATTTTTCCATCTCCCTCGAAAAGTAGTTTTTAGAGCAAACTATATTTTTTAAGAGTGACGTGCCTCCCGAAATGCATAACTTTTTTTCTATAAATGATAAAAACTCAATTCTTTCAAATTTTGGTCTGTAACATCAATATATAGGGATTTTTGTTGGTTTGATAGTGATATGTTGAATATTTTTTATTTTATTAAGTTTTGAAGTCCGATTACTTATAATTCAGACACAAGTTTAGGTTTGAACACATAACTTGTTCTATATATATTGAAATTTTTATTTTTTATTTTGGTAGAAAGAAGACATCAATGCCTAGGCCATAGATATTTTTCAGATTTTTTTTGAATTTTTTTCGTATTTTTCCCAATGAGTTGAACAAAGAAGTTCATGTTTGCTGAAAAATGAAAATTTCATAAAATTAAAAAAACAAGAACATAATAAATTCACAATTTAATAAAATTATACTTGTTGGAAAGATTTCTCCGAGTACTACCATCTTATGTTTTTGGGTTATCAAGATTCTTTCGTTTGAGCCTTGAACCAGAGGTTTGAAGGCCAAAATTTCTCATAATCCTAAAGAATTTGGGGAGAGATCTCAAAAAAGGTCGTTCGTATGAATAGGGGTTCGAATGAAGGGGGTTCGAGCGAACCCCCCAATATAATTAAAAATTGATAAAAATAACCATTGAAGGGGTTTCACTCAAAAAGGTAGGTTCGAGCAAAGTGGGGGGTTCGCTCGAACCCCAAAGGGTATTTCGTACGAACACCCTCTGAATTTTGTTCTCACCATTGCATTTTTCCTTTGTGGGTAAAAGTGGGAACCATTATTGTGAACTCGCCCAGACCATGAGGAAGATGGGGAAGGCACGCATAGTTCACCACACCACGACCCCAACTTAGCCAAAAAAATAACCCCCTTGGAGCCAACAGGAGTCGTTTCCTAGTCTCTTGAGAGACAACCACAGTAAAAAAAGGGCCACTAGAAACCCACAAACACTACCTGTGGGAAAGGAAACAGAGTACTCCCACTGCCTCCAAACACTATCCCAGCCTCGGCTCCAGCCCCACCTCCATTGACATCCTCTGCATCGGCACCCCCTCCATCGGAATCCTCTACGTCCTCCTCAGAAGTAGAAACCCTAGCTCCCAACCCTCTTCCGCAACTGTTCCCGCCTATTGTTGCATTACACCTTCGTAAGTTCTAGGCATTGTTTAATTCTAAGGTTAGAGCTAATTTTAGGTTTAGGTTTCAATTATAGTAAGATTAAGTTTAGGGTTAAGATTATGCTACAATTAGGGTTAAAATTGTAGGATTATGTATTTATAAAACTTATTATCTATTTCCTATGAAATATTAATAAAAAACTTCATTTTTATGTACATTTTTTAATAATTCTATAAAATAAATACCTTTAAACTTTGTTCTAATATACTTAAGACATTTTAAAATAGCTTAAACTTTTTTTCAATTAAAATTATTTTATTTTAACCTTTTAAATTTTTGATAATTAACATAAATTTTCTTTTTGACCTTTCTAAATTAATAATCATATGTTATTTTTAAAATATTTTTATAACTCAACTAAAATAGAAAAGTCACATATATATGATAAATTAGAAACTTTTAACACTAAATATCTTTATTTCTTAAATATTATAATATTTTTTGAATTTAGAAACATTATATTTTTATAATTGGAATTTAGAAACATACATATTTTTTTTAATCTTTCCAAATTGAAAATTAAGATCCTTTCTATCACTTTTTTTTTAAATATTGCTTCTATTTTCAATATTCTAATCCTTTTTAATCTTTCTAAATTGAAAATTAGATTATTTCCTTCCTTTTTAATCTTTCTAAATTGAAAATTAGATGATTTCCTTCCTTTTTAATCTTTCTATAACCACATTCTATGCTGGCATCATAATCTTAAGAAATAAAAAATAAAAAATAAAATTATTGTACAACTAAAAAATCTTAGAATTGATTCTAGAACTAAATAATCGTGTTATCTTCCTATCATATGTTGTATATTTGAAAAGTAATTGATACTATTTAAAGTTGATTTGCAATGTAGATAATGATATACATAAACATTCTCCATCCATCAAAATTTGCATTTAATGGATAAAAACAATCATTCTTGTAATTCAAGCATATCTAAGTCTTTCATCATGGTTTATTATCCTTTTGCAGATTTATTGTAATTGCAACATATATCTAGTTGTCAAAATTAATAAAGAAATATTTTACGAGATTTAGATTTTAGAGATTGCTAACATTAAGATTTTATGAGATTCTTGGCATCCCTTAGATAACTTAAATAAAAGGCCCAGATTTCAATATCATATGAAATATGCAGAAAGTTGTCTCTACAACGAACTCCATTATTTTGCTTCAGCTTGATCTGCTCAAGGTAGGAAACAGGAGCCAAGATCAGATATCTTGAAGCAATTCTTTTACATGTATTTTACACTCACTTGCCAATGAATACTCCATTTTTTCATGACTAAAATAATGCTAAAAAAAAAAAAATATATAGCTCAACATAGGCATGTTCTCTATCAAACTTAAAATAAAACTTTATAAATTCTAAGCGTACACATTATTTCTTCAAAATTCTACTGCCTTAATATCTTGCTGAAGAAAATACTAATCATAACAATGTTTAAATCCAAAACACAATGTACATGTATTTCCTCATAGAGAACTTAATCCCCACCATCCAAGAAAATGAAGCACACATCCTCTTTATTCTTTAATTTTTTCAAGAGATATCTTATGTAAATGAGATGAATCCATGCTCTAGCCTCACATTTTGAAACAACATATTCTTATGAACCTTGACCAATGAATAAATCTGAAAATCTTGATAGACTCATAAATAGATGTGAGGGCAATAAAATGAATTAGATCGATTGCTCAGAGGCTCTATGGTTTGAATATAGAAAGATACATATTTTGGCAATCTCTTCAAAAGTGTTCTTGCAAATCACAATAACATAATATTATATTTGTGCACTCACATATACAGAGCCAAATAATATATAATGAACATTAGCCTTTAATCCTCATGATGTTCAAATGTTTTTTGAGCATAAAGGAAATGTTATTTGGATCAGATATTAAGGAATACCTATATGGTGCAAGTCAAAAACCTCACCTATATGGCATGAGTTGAAAATATAGCTTGAAAGATTTAGGAAAGGGCTTCTAAATGTAGGAGTTGATGGATACATATGAAGGATTTAGAAAACTTAAATCACATAACTGGACTTAAAAACGGGTGTTTAAGGTAACAACAATCATAATCAATTAAACTTATGTATGCAAGAATAGGTTTTAGTGAAAAAAAGAATGGAAATATATTCATTCATCAGTTGGATTGATTACACTTCCACGATTGTCAGTTACACCATGGATAGCTTTTGATAAAGATAAACAGGTTTTATAGGGACCTGAAACCCAGAGTATTATAGACCAAGGCTAGCAGCCAACCAGACCGAAAAATTAAGAAGGATAGGGGACTAACCCCACACAGACTAATAGCCAAAAAACAAACAAAAAAAGATGAACCATAAAATAGGGCCACAAACTCAACTAAGAGAGTGCATCAATTTAGTATTAAATTTATGAATAATACTCCTATTAATTTTCTCCATGTCCATGATGAATCTGGAGGTTCCCTAGTCCTAGCTTCAGCTCCTGGTTCTAGTACACGGAGCCGAGCTAATCTTCCCACCACCAGCACTCTGTCCACCCTCTGAAACAATCTTTTTCTGCTTTTCCCCATGGGAGGGTCATTGGCAATGGTCCTGGTTCTATAATCAGTCATCATGGAATTAATCTTTTCCAAACCATCAACACTATTGTTCATCGCTTGCCTACTGATTTCCACTAGATTGTTTAGGTTTTCCTTGATCTCACTCACATCCTCTTCCAACTTCTCAATTTTGTGCTCTTGGTCAACCTTCATAGTTTCCACATCCTGATAAATTTTCTGGATCATACTCATGATCTTCTTAGATTTATTGAGGCCAGGGGATTCTGTGAAAGTGCCAACAATTTCTTTAATCCCATCTTTTAGGGATCCAATTTCCTTCTCCACCCACTTCCAACAGTTCCCCTAACTTCTAGTAGCCTCCAATAGCAGATTTCCCATCACCCTCTCCTCCTTTATCTTGCCTTTATTTTCCTTAATCACAAACCCCTATTTCTCATCATCCACCTTGATAGGGATGTCCAACCTAATCTCGTTGTCCAGTAATTTGGACCCACTAGATTTGGTAAGTTTTGACTTCTTTTTGGTGGGTGGCTCCAAGTCTTACATTTTCCTGTTGCTAGATTTGAACTTACTAGCCGCCCACCTTGGAGGATTGAGTTTCCTACTACTATTAGTTCTTGGGGTCACCATAAGCTCCCCTTCTTTCTATGGTCTATACTCAGGGTCCTCCATATCCTTGATATCACGCCAATCTATGGCAGTACCACTATCATCCTCATCCATCTCAGTATCAAAAACAAACTGCATATCAAGGTTAGAAGATGAAATGTGGGTTTTATCCTTGGGGGAGGGTTTCACTTCATGAGCTTGGGCGTATTCCATAATCAACAAGATAAGCCCTTCATGAATCACAGGGTTATCCTAGTTTTAAGAAAGTTTAACTAAACTATTCTCCAAGGATGAAACCAAATAAAAGGGAATGGAAATCAATCTACCATGCTTAAAATGGTTTAAGATAGTAAAATGATGTGAGAAAATACTAGCATATCTACCATCCAGGGTGATGTACCTCATGATGAATTATGCCATAGCAGCCCAGAGGGAAATCAACTCTTTCCTGTTATAGCCATCGTCCGCCATTTTGGTAACCCTTGGTCTTTCCCTCTCCATATTAGAAAAGGCAGCAATAGCCTCCTCACCTGACTTCCTATCTCTATAGAATTTTCTACCTTTCATATCCAGACCAGTAACACTAGCAACGAGATTTCCGTCAACTTGAAACTCCGCACCAAAGGCATTCAACCCATCCTTATTCCAACCTTTAACAAAGGTTTCCATAGCAATGGGAAAATGACCATGGAATCTCTTCAAAAAGGGCACCATCCCGCCGTCAGAAATTTCCTCCCAAACCTCCTTGTTCTTCTGCCACTTTTCATAGGTTGTGGGTTCAAACCTATTCTTTTCAGCTCCCATTTTGAAGCTCGAGCAAATAAGAGATTCCAGAAAAATCGGGAGGAAAGAAAACTAGAAACAAGGCAAACTGAAATTTCTAACACTTCTCAAAGTGGTAATAATTCGAAATACCACCTCAATGGCTCCCATCCCATCATAATCTTTCATCATAAATTTCATTGGAAAGACTGAAGATCTTGGCATCATTTCTTGCCAGGTCGCACAAGATTTTTGGGAAAATTTCCTCTCCTCTCTACCATTTAACTACCACATAACCCACCGCCAAGTTGGCCAAATGATCCATCAGTTTGTTTCCTTCCCGGAACACGTGCGAGATATTGAAATCCTCCAAGTTGGCTATCATTTCAAGGCAATCCTTGATTAAGTTTGAAATAGTCCAGCTAGGCACTATACATCCCTTAATGCATTTGACGATGTTAAGTGAATCACTCTCCAGCCAAACCCGTTTGAACCCCTCTTTGCTCACCATGTGTAGTCCTATGTAGGCACTGCTAGCCTCCACAAAATGGTTAGTTTGGGTGCCCAAAGGGAGAGCCACCGCAGAGACCAGCAAACCCAAATTGTTCCTCACCACTCCCCCATAGCCAGTCGGCCCAAGATTTCCTTTGGCTGCCCCATCGATATTAATTTTGATCATTACACCATGGATAGTTATGCCAACCACAATGAATAGCCTTACATTTGGCATTCTCCACTTGCATTTATAACTGTAACCAAATCTATTAAATTTACACTGATAGATCAACTCCCTCCTGCCATTGTAGGGATGCCTCTCAGAAGTAGAAATCCATAACTTAGAAAAAATTTAAAATTAAAAATTCAATTTATAGAGAAAGCAAGTAAACACTGATATTTTTCCTCCTTACCACAAATATAGCGAACAAAACATATCCTATCTAATTGTCACAAAATTAATTCATATAATGCAGTCCATAATCTTGATAGAAATTCTACAAAAAAGATGTTGATAATGGCTAATTCAATCGCAACACTAAAACTAAGATATCTTCTGGACAAATCAACGCATCGTAGCCTTTGGTACTCTAGGAATCTTAATGGCTGAGCATAGCGGACCAACCACAGGATTTGCTCAAACTCCTCGAGATCACATGATATATTTAAAACCCCTTTTTCTCAAAGGCGTATTCTTCTTTAGCTTTGTCAAGAAGAGAGCCATTTCCAAGTTTGGCTGAGAACAGACTTTCTAAGGCATTCACAAGATCCATCCATTTGAGAGCCTCTTTCACTGCTGAAACCCATCTCATCTCCATAGAATAGAGAGCCAAATGTTGTGGTGATATTTCTTTTTTTTATAAGCACCAAGGTAACTCTTTGCCAACTTGACTCTTGAATACCCTCCCTGATCTCCATCGGTGTAATAAAGTCTGCATGATATACAACTGTAACTGTCATGCCTATGTAACTGATGAGAATATGAATCATTTCTTTTTTCTTACACTGGTGACCTCCTATTGCTGCAATAGTAGGTTACGGCTCTCCACATAAATATATGAAAATATATATAAATAGTCATCTAAAAACAATCATTAAATTATGATAATTTATAACTTAACATGAAAGAATCGGTTGCATGTAATAAAAAAGAATGGCATCATTAAGCTCGTATATTCGTTGTGAAATCTTGCATCGCATACTAAAAGCAAGAAATTACAGAATTTATAATATCGAGAACATAATATCTTTTCTGTGAAAGGTGACTTTATTTTTGAAATGGCGAAACATTGCAATTATAGCCCTATTAACAACGTATTTAAAAATATCATACTGTTATGGAAGTGAAGCCCAACCGGCAGCCTAGTGGTTGGACTGTTGACCTTCCATGTGAAGGCTCATATTGTTATTTATATCTCATTCATTGATGCTGATGGTTGTATGTAATTTGTACAGACTAAAGATATATATAAAATCCCCTGCACTTAATGTGGACGTAGGCATTTGAGCCGAACCACTATAAACTTTGTGTTAATCTTTATCTGCTATGTTTTGTGTTCTTTGTTTCTAAATTATTTTATCTGTATTTGTCTGCAATACTGGTTCATTTTAATTCTTCACAATTGGTATCAGAGTGAGGTGAGATCGCTGGTTGAAATTTCATTGGTTGAAATTCCGGAATCATGGAGGAAGCGAAGGTAGAGAAATTCGCTGGACAGAATTTTAGGTTGTGGAAAGTACATATGGAGTCTTTGTTGATAAAACAAGATCTCTCACTTGCGCTTGAGGGAAAGTCGAAGAAGCCAACTACAATGTCAAATGAAGATTGGGAAACTCTTGATAAAAAGGCACGAGCAACTGTGTTTCTCTCCTTGTCTAACAATGTACTCTTCAATGTTACAGGGGAATCAACAACCAAAGCAGTATGGGATAAACTAACAGCCATGTATGCTATGGCATCGGCTGCAAACAAGGTGATTATCATGAAGAAGCTTTATAAGCTTAAGATGAAGGACGGTTGTGCAATGACAAACCATATCAATGAGTTTAATACTCTCATCAGTCAAGAAAACTCAGTGGGAATGACACAAGACGATGAAAGCAAAGCTGTTCTTTTGTTATGTTCTTTACCAAGCAGCTGGGATGGCGTTGTAACAGTAGTTAGCACTTCAGTATCTGGTAAGAACAAATTGGTTTTTGATGATGTCGCGGCTACTCTTCTCAGCGAAGACATGAGAAGCAAGAATGCAGAACCCTCAGCCGGTGAAGCTTTAACAGTTGTAAACACCGATAATAGAGGAAGGAGCCATAATAGAGGCAGAAGTAATTCTTATCGAAGATCAAAATCTGCAAGGAGATCGAAGTCTAAAGGTAGAATTGGTGATTGCTAGTTTTGTGGTAAAGCTGGTCATGTGAAAAACTCAGTTCACAACCTGTTTTGCATCAAGTGGGAGCTCCTATCAGTCAAGAACTTAGTTCCTCATTTAATACCCCCTCCAAAATAAACATCCCGTGTATGGTAGATTTAGGATCTGTTTCACATCATTCTCCACAGCCAGCGGTTACTTCTTTTGCACCAGGTTTAAACACAGAATTACTTCCACCAGGCTCACAACGTGGGCATTCAAACCAGTTATGGCCAGGTTCCCAACAATTTGACCAAGCTGGCAACAATGAAGGACAATTTGATTGTTTTAATCAACCAATGGAGAATCAAATTTCAGGGGAACCTGCACCACAAGTGGTGGATAGGATAAATAAAGAACAAACAACTTTTAATTCCCAGGATTCTTATGGTGCAGGCTTTGGTTGTTCTATTAAAACTTGCGGCCAAAATGGGAAGGGAGACTCCTCGAACAATTAGAGTCATGGAAATGAGTTACGCAGATCCACAAGGCAGCGACGAATTCCATCAAAATATTCTGATTATGAGCTATTGTTTGCTGAAGAAGCAGAACCCACCTTATTGATATCTGAACATACAGAGCCTATGACTTTTAAAGCTGCTATGAAGGATGTCAACTATGATAAATGGCAAGGTGCAATGCGTGAAGAAATGAACGCATTAATAAGAAATCAAACATGGGAATTAGTGCCTCTTCCGCCCAACAGGAAGGCATTACGAAATAAGTGGGTTTATAAAGTGAAGGATGAAGATAGTGGTCAGAAACGATTTCATGCCAGATTAGTAGTCAAGGGTTATGCTCAGTAGCAAGGTATTGACTTTGAAGAAATTTTTTCGCCAGTAGTTAAAATGACTACCATTCGAGCTATTTTGGGGTTAGTTGCAGCCTGGGATCTTGAGCTTGAACAATTGGATGTCAAGATGGCTTTTCTACATGGTGACATTAACGAAGAACTATTTATGCATCAGCCTGAAGGATTCATCAAAAAGGGTCAAGAGCATCTTTATTGCAGGTTAAAATGGAGTTTGTATGGGCTTAAGCAAGCCCCACGACAGTGGTATCTCAAGTTTGATCAGTTTATGATTGAGCACAAGTTTAATCGTTGTGAAGCTGATCCATGTGTATATTTCAAAAAGCTTTCTAATGGCCATTTTGTTATACTTCTTCTTTATGTGGATGATATGCTCGTCGCTAGCACAAACATGAGGATTATTCGTGAGCTTAAAACTCACTTAGCTACCAAGTTTTCTATGAAGGATTTAGGACCAGTGAAAAAAATTCTTGGGATGACCATTTTTCGAGACAGGAAGAAGCGAGAACTCAAGTTATCTCAGCACGACTACATTAACAAGGTAGTGGCTAGATTTGGTATGGCAGATGCTAAGTCTATATGCATTCCCTTAGCCCCACATTTTCAGCTATCTTCAGCATTGTGTCCACAAACACAAGAGGACAAGGAGTTTATGGATAATATTCCTTATAAATCTGCTGTAGGAAGTCTTATGTATGCTATGGTATCCACTCGACCAGATATTGCTTATGCAGTGGGAGTGGTCAGCAGGTTTATGGCTAATCCAGGTAAAACACATTGGGAGGCAGTCAAGTATATTCTTCACTATCTTAAAGGTACCTCAGATTTCTGTTTATGTTTTGGAAAGGGAAAGGCACACTTACAAGGTTTTTCCGCTTCTGATTTTGGTGGGGATTTAGACAAACGAAAGTCTACCTCAGGTTATGCCTTCACATTTGCAGCCACAGCGATTAGTTGGGGTTCAAAATTGCAACATACTATTGCTCAATCGTCTGCAGAGGTTGAGTATATCGCTCTTTCTGAAGGAGCCAAGGAGATGGTGTGGTTACAACTCTTGTTCAGCGAGTTGAGTTTGAAACAATCAGATTTTGCTTTGTTTTGTGATAACCGCAGTGCCATTTTTATGACGAAGCATCAAACTTCTCAGCCTCGGTCTAAACACATTGATGTTCGCAGTCACTATGTTCGTCACATGGTGGAAGAAGGAAAATTTCATGTAGACAAAATTGACATAGAAGAAAACCCGGCTGATATGCTCACCAAAGTTGTTACACGGGAGAAGTTCGAGTTTTGCCGAGCTTCTCTCGGTCTTTCCAAAATGTGATAATAGGATTGAGCAGGGGGTTTAATTTGAGCAGCATTACGGTTGGCTTCAAGTGGGAGATTGTTATGGAAGTGAAGCTCAACCGGCAGCCTAGTGGTTGGACTGTTGACCTTCCATGTGAAGGCTCATATTGTTATTTATATCTCATTCATTGATGCTGATGGTTGTATGTAATTTGTACAGACTAAAGATATATATAAAATCCCCTGCACTTAATGTGGACATAGGCATTTAAGCCGAACCACTATAAACTTTGTGTCAATCTTTATCTGCTATGTTTTGTGTTCTCTGTTTCTAAATTATTTTATCTGTATTTGTCTGCAATACTGGTTCGTTTTAATTCTTCACACATACAACATAGTAAACATAAGCTTAGAAACAAAACAACAGATCTATCTATCCATGTAGTGACGAATTTCGTGGAAGAAGAAATGAAATATTGTGAGGAGAATAGCAATTTGTATAGAAGGAAATAATTCCATAAAAGCTCCACTAGTAACCATTTTTATTCAGGGAGTGGGCGGCTCTGCCTCATCCACAACCTTGAATGAAAAATGAACTAATGTGCCATGGCTGTTGAAGATGACTCACATCCTAGAATTGTGACCTACGTGGTATTATGTAGAACGTGAGGTGTACTTCCAACCATGAGGAGATGCCACATCCTTGACCCCTTGAACTTCTTTTCCCTCGCTATTTTTTTTATCTGCAATTATACTACGCAATCACCCTCTCAGAGCACTATACTTTCCTATGCCTAAACGTTTGAAGTTTATTTGCTCCAGTTGAAAATAAATTTAAGGAAAGCATCCCTAATTTATCGTTTGAGGGCATAAAGGGATTACTGAAGTCATGACAGACTGAAATGACATAGTGCAGGAGAACAAGAGCAAGTTCTAATAGAAAATTTTATAGGTCGTGGTATAACAAAATGGTTAGGATTTTCCCAGTATGGCAACAACCCAGCAATGAGAAGTGAAATGTATGGAAGTGGAAGAAATGCTATTTGGCACCAAATTCATGAAGTTGTAGTTCGATTTCTGTCGAGTTTCTCTCGGCCTTTCCAATAACTGATCGCAGGACTGAGTGGGGAATCTACTTGTTGCAGCAGTTCATTGGCCTTCAGTGGGAGACAGTTGGAAGTGAAGTCCAACAGACTCCTTCCTCTTGCCGCCAAAACTCTTGGCTCTTCAACTTCTCCTTGCAAGCTCTTTAAGAGCTGATTGTATTTCATTTGTAGAGGTTAATTCTGGAGCTGCTTGCAGCTGTGTATGTGTGTAAACCAGATTGATTATTAATCTATCGATTCCCCTGCTTCAAGTGTGGACGTAGGCAATTGCCGAACCACGATAAATCTGTGTGTCTCATTTGTCTGTATTGTGCGTTTATAATTCTGTTTTCTCTGCTGTTTAAATTCGTTTCTTCATCCTAACAAGATCATCTACTTCTAGGGTTTAGGGAAACTCCAGGATAGTGAAGAAAGTTGATATTTTTGGAGTTTGGGGGGTAAATTTGGAAATCTAGAACAGGGCATATCAGAGTTCAAAACTCTAGGAAAAAAGGGATAACATGGGTTTTGATTTCGGGGGAAACAAGGACAATGGATCCAGATAGAAAAATGTCTAGAACCCTGCAGGCATGCAATGTCCCCCATCCTCTCCTGCACTCTACACCCAGGCGTCTGGCAGGGAACAACTTACAAAAAAAAAAGAAACCTTAGTTAAACCTCTTGGCTTAGCAACATTAAAATAATTTTCGATAACTGGAAATTCACAAGAAAGTGAATTACACATATTTTCAGAAGAGACAAATGTTCTTATGGTTAAAACAGTAAAGAGGTTTGAAATATTTTGTTCCACGCTGTCTAATGACAATTAATATGTGAATCATTGTAGGAAAAATATAGGCCCCCAATTTGTTGTGTAAAACACAATTAGTAGATTGATTTTCCCTTGCAGATTTGTGCAGTTAACGTCCCCTGTTTTTAGCATTGTACAAGATGAATTACATGTCTTCTGTATGATTTTTGCATTTTGAATCAATTCTAATTAGGTCGGTCAGTCGCAACTATAATATGTGGCAGAAATCTGTGTTGTGATCGATGTCCATGCTCTATTGCAATACTCCAGTTTTACCACACAATGCAATGACTCTTGCGAATCGAGTGTTGTTAGGCAAACAACTGAGAAAAAAGGATGCAATTCTGCTACCAGGTAAGAACAACCCACAAATTGCATTGCAGAGAAGGAATAAAAAAAACGTAGAAAAACAACACCATTAGAGAGCATGCACAAGTTTTCCTGGGAATCAAATGTTCCAAAGGTCTAGACAATACTAATGCCTAGAAATAATTTGCTGCAGTGTCCGAAGACAACTAATATGCAAGTCAATGGTTAGTAAATTCTTTATTAATATATGTAGATCTATGTTACTAGAAACGAGAAACGAGAAACACAACCGCAATGGCAACGTGAGAAACGGAATTTTAAAAGGTTGCGTATAAGAAACGGATTTTATATATAAATATAGACGTATATATATATATATACAGACAGATGTGTATATATAAATATTTGTAAAATAAAATAAAATTAATTTTAAAAATAAAAATTTTAATACACATATCTCTAATAAAAAATTTAAACATTGTTAAAAAATATTTGATTTCATTCTTTCATTTTAAAATAATATGTAGAAAATATTTTTCACAATGAGTATAATAAAACCACGAGGACAAAAATAAATATGTGAGACTTGACCCTACAAAAATTGTAAATTAATGTAAACTCCAACTGGAACTTTATTGACAGTTATAAACTCCAACATGACCTTTATTGGCATTTATAACCTAATGTTAACTCCACTATTGGCATTTATAACCTAATGTTAACTCCACTTCCAAGTTGAAATAAAAATGCCTAACTTTTGTTTAAATTTTAACAGCAGTCTGGAAAAACCAAAATCACCCCTTCGAAACGGCCGTCCGCAACGGGAAACCCGTTTCGGCCGTCGAAACGCGAAACGGATGTCTCCCGTCGCGTTTCTAGTAACTAGGATGTAGATTAACAAACTTAAGAACACCAAAAATATTTGCTCAACTGTACATGCCTTCTACCTGGTTGATTTATGGCTTAATAGCACTATGAGTACAATAGGAAAACATAACAGATGTTATGTACCTGTCACAGTGTAATCTATTGCAATGAAAGTCTGTAATCTATTCTGTACGTGCGTTTTTAGTACTCTCCAGATTCTGTAATGCAGACTACGTGCAAATGAATTAGGTTAAAGAGACCAACAAGAATGACAAGCGAAAACAATCATGGAAAAGCTTGATTTGCTCTCAATCTACCCGATCCAGCGTCCAAGCAGCTACCAGGTGCATACACACTTCCCCTGCATATACTATTTTTGCTTTTCTTAAAATGAAAAATAGAAAGATCCGTGCCAAAAAAATAACAGCCAATAATTTACTTAGCCCTTATTTAAAATATATTTTAAATCTGATTTTGAAAAAAAGAAAAAGACATTGAAAACTCCAAATACTTTTCCTGGCCCAGCACAAATTATTTCTAAACTGATTACATGAAGACATTAGTCCCCTGCCTCATAGGCCGTGACTACTAAATGAAGACAAATTATGCGAATTCCATATAACACAGAGCTGGGATAATAGGACAGAACCCTAGTATGAGCGTGGGCTAACAGCAATTGCCTGACTATAGGCGGACTATAAAGACCTATTCCACATTCGGACATACTGGAACAAAATAGAGATGGTCAGAGGTTTAGCGGTAAAGAAAAGCCTGTAGAGGAAAGTGAGAAAATAACCAAATCATCTAGGTCCAGATAACACGGAAGTTGTAGGAGCATAGGACAGGTCAGATGAGAAGAGTGGCTGGTGATCAGAAGCAACTGTTGACCCTGCTAAGGCGCATGGAACATCATTGAACGTGTCTATTAAACCCTCCAATGCCTTCACCACAATAGACATCGCTGGTCGCCTCGTAAAATTGTCCTGTACACACCACATTCCCAATTTTAACAATTTAATTGCCTCCTCTTTTACGCCCGTTTCCTCATTTTCAAGTTCTGGATAGACCAAATCTATTAACCTCCCTTCCTCTGCCTTCATTTTTAACAGTGGAAACAAGCCGTCCTCTGAAAGCTCTCTGCTTCGTTTTCCGCTGACAATTTCTATCACCATAACACCATAGCTAAATATATCTGCCTTCTCTGTGATATGCATGTTCAGCAACTCAGGTGCCATATACCCTGGTGTCCCTCTCATCATGGTTATCACTTCACTTTGCTCTCTGTTAATCAACTTTGCCAAGCCGAAATCTGACACTTTCGCATTGAAATTCTGGTCCAGGAGAATGTTCTGAGGCTTGATGTCGAAATGTATTATACGTTTTTGACATTCTTCATGCAAATATGTTAATCCTCTTGCAATATCAAGAACTACTTTAGCTCTACTCTTCCAGTCGAGCAAACGTTGATGCTTTTTGTTTGAAAATATCCATTTATCCAGAGATCCATTTGGTAAATGCTCGTATACAAGCATTCGATGGGATTTCTGTGCACAGAAGCCCTTCAGCCTTACCAAATTAATATGATCAATTTTCCCTAGCGTTTCCACTTCTGCCCGGAACCCCTTTTGTCCATGTCCCGCTTTGTCAAGACGCTTCACCGCTATCTTTGAGCCGTCAGACAGAACACCCTCATAAACTGAACCAAATCCTCCGCTGCCCAGCTTAATGCTAAAGCCATTTGTAGCATCTCTTAATTCTTCGCATGAGAACCGCAATGGTAAGCCTGCCGGCCAATCGACATGATCATCCTCACCTTCATCTTCATCCTTTTCTTTCTGTTGTCTGCTATTTTGATGCTTATTTATCCATGCCCACAATAAGATCAACAGAGCTATTGCTCCGCCCACAGAAGCACAAATGATGACGACATCTAAGTACTTAATGTGCTTGCCCTTTGACTGGATTTTAATATAAGCAGTGGAATTGTAAAACTCATCTACTGGACTGTTAGTTTTCATAGAATAGATATTGGACTCTAGATAGCAAAAACCACTAGAAAAATTGACCCCGTACCTGAAAAAAGCAGCTTTGCAAGAGCAATCTTCGAGGCAAAATTTTTTACATGCATCTCTTGACAGCAAACCTGGCGTGGAAGAATTTTGAAAAAAGTAAGTAAAATACGAAACGTGCTCCAGTTCCAAAAAGTCATGATCTTTGAGCCTAATTTTCTCTGAGCACACCAGAGGAACGCGCAGAGTACATCCGGAATTAGGTTTCGTGACATCAATCGGTTTAAAAGCATTGCCATCTCTTGGACAGCTGCACTGACCATTTATGCAAATACCATAGTCTCCACATGGACTTGGGTAATCGCACTCGGCCACTGATTTCATAAAGGACGGCAAATAGTCAGGGCAAGTTCTTCCTGCTGTTTGGAGGACTGAGCAGACCCTTAAATGTCCATCTGAGTCTAATTTGAAGTAAAGCCTGCTTTTGGGTACTGATAAATATATTGGCAGCGGTCGTCCTCCTTGAGAATAAATATAGACAGACTGGTTGTCGAACAGGGCATAAGATAACTCCACACCTGCAGGCGGCTCGGGATATCTGAAATACATTTTACCCGGTGCAGAGACTGTAAACATAGCAAAGCTATCGCGAAGCAAGGTACAATAGAAACGACCTTGGCTTGTATTCTTTGGAGAAATGTTTGCAATAAGCTTCTGTCCCACCTTTAACTTCTGCCCTACCAGAATTGTATCAGTTGGATAATCAAAAGATTGCCAGATGACTCCATTGGAGGTGTTCAAGAGAACAAGGTTCCCAGATTCGTGTATCGCCATCCTTTGGAAAGCTTGGGCGGATGTATTTGTAGACCAGACGACAGTGCTATCTGAATCTTTTAACACGAGTTCTCCTGTAGAGGTGAGTGTCAGGGTTGCATTCTCTTGCACCATCTGGTCTCTGTTTGAACTCCACACCGTTTGCATGTCAGCCAGCACACCATTATCTTCGTAGATAACAAAGAAAGTTGCAAACAGGTAGCCTGTATCACAAGGACTGCCATAGCAGAAGAATCCACATCCAAACTGCAGATTCATATCATTATATGAGATATTGCTGCTCAGAAGAATCGACCTGACGAGTGCATCTGCGTAAAATGACGGTGTCAAAAAATCTAGAGACTGGATATTGTTCTTCCATATTCTGCCTCCGTATGCTGTTGCGTACGGTATAGCAAGGCTCTCTACATTTGGTGAGCAAGACACAAGGGAGAGTGTTACAAGTAGAGAAATTAAACGAGGAGACGACGAGAAATAGTCCGCCATTATCATTTTTAAAAACAGCAGTTATGTTCAGCAGAGATCACAGAAAAATAACATGTTGGAATGAAAGACAAGTGCAAATTAGAGAGATTTAATGGAAATGAATCGGGAAGGCAGGGATTTGGGTCAGTCAATTCTAGTACCATCCTTTTCGACCTGTCCCGGTTAGTGCAATTTACCTCAACGGGGATGGACCGGGAAGGGCTGGGGCCCTACAGGAAATATTCCTTCCGATCAAGCCCCTTAAAAATCCTCCTCTTATTTTAAGAGGCTCTCTACAATAGTTCCATAGAATTTCAGGGCTTGACTGGAGGTCCCATGGGATTGGGTGGGGCCCTTGAAATATCGTGGGGAGCTATCTCGAATTATGGTGGGCATGGGCCAACCCAGGGGCAACTGCAGAATAATAGCAGTGATAACTCCGAGTTCAAATAGCCCAGCGATATTGAAGTCAAAAAGTCTCTCTGATTACCATAGACTAACAAAATTCTATGGCTTGAAGTCTTCCATGACGTCTCCAATCAAACAAAATTTCTTTCATTTCACTGCACTAAAGGCAAGTAATGATGGATAAACGCCGTGTGAGAATTGGTAATTGAAATAAAAAATAAGCATTTATGTTTTGTTCAACATTAGGGACGCGGAGTCTCGAGTCTTCTAAACAACTGTTTTATTTAAATAAATTAGTACATTTAATTATATAAAAAATACAGTCAAATGTGTCTTTGAGATGTCATACAGATAAATTTACATTAAATTTATTTGTTTATATTTAAATAATATATTTTTAAATAGATGTATTTTAATTATATAACTATTGTAATTGTGATAAAATTAAAAATAAACTATTTCAATAAGTTAATTTGTGATTTATTTATTAAAACATATAGTTTTTCTAAATTTTTTTATAATATGAAAAATATTAAAAAAAAAACATAATAAATTATTATTTCATTTATAAATTTTGAGGATTTTATTATTTAACTTTTAGTCATTTAAATTAGATGGAAGAAGTTAATAAGAATTATTTTGAATAAGTGTGATAAATTAATACATATGTTATTAATATGAAATATTTTTAAATTATTATTTTTATTCTATGTAATTAATCATAGAGTTAATCAAATGGAAACTAAATTTCAACGGTGCAGCCAAAGGCAACCCTGGAATGGGGGGTGCGTGCAGGCTACATCATCCGTAATTCTGATGGAAGTTTCGTTTGGGGTGCAACTAAGAGACTATTATGTTGCACCAATAATGAGGCAGAAATGGAAGCCCTTGCTCTTGGCCTAAAATTGTGTCTCAAGATTGGTATCCGCTCAATTGACATCGAGGGCGACTCTCTCCTTTGCATTCAAGCAATAACAAATAATAATACCCTCTACTGGTCCTTGAAGAACTAGACAATGTTAATAAAGGATCTTTTGCAACAAATTGATAATTTTTCTATCTCACATGTATATCGAGAGGCTAATGGCACCGCCGATAGTTTGGCTAACTTTGCGATGTCCCAGGAAATGGATATCATCGACAGTGTTGACTTGGATTCCTGGCCTTGCCTTCACCAAATAATTAAGGCTGAAAAGCTCCCAGGGGCTCATGTGTCATTGAGGAAGGGGATACATGAGTCATGTCTAAAGGGGTCAGAGGAATGTGGTTTGGATACCTTGGCTCCTCGTTCAAAAGGATCAGCATCTTTCTGAGTTTTTTCGGCGCAGTCCCTCTCTATCTAAACTTGTAAGGCTGGTGTGGGTTCTCCCCATCCTCTTTGATTATGTAATACTCTCTTTTGTCGATTAATATAAAGGGCGCTACCCCCTCTTGGTAGCACTTACCTATTAAAAATAAATAAAATTATTCATAGAGTTAAAAATGCATTTAGAAAAGTATCAAACAATGTCTCTCTCCTAACCACTCCCACCAGGCTCTCTTATTTCAAAAATTAGTTTCTCACTTATTTGATATGTTTTCCCTCTCTATGATTTGGTTACACGCATCTTACATTCAACAGGGTTATGTCTATGGTTTCTCTATGAGCACATGGTACTAGGTCACCTGTTGGAGCCTCTCATGTAGGGAACGTGGCTTGGCAAATAACCTTCTTGCTTTGCATGTTACATTGGCGTAAAGGGTTCTTCTAATCTAGAGGGTGGTGTTTGTGTCTTGATAGTTCATGGGGCCACCTCTCTTCTTCCTTCTCCTACCACTTATGTGGATGTGCAATCTCCTCATGGGGTTGTTGGTTCTATTGTTGTTGTGCTAGGCATGTTACATGTGGGGCGTCCTTGATTTGTTCTTTTGTAGATGTAGTGAAGAATTATTCTTAGGATGGCCCTTTTGTTGTGGTAGTGAAGGGATTTGTCATTGGAAATTTCTTGAAAAATAACTACCTCTCCCCTACACTAATGCTACCCTTGTGGTTTCTCTAGGGTATTAAGTGATTGATTGCAAGGTTCCCTTTCAAGTAAGGGGTTGATTTGTAGGTTCTTCTACCTATGGCCTTCTCTCCTTAATCTACATCACTAGATTTCAAAGTATTAGACTCCTGTGGTTGAGCGTAAGAGAGAGATATACCCTTCTACTAGAGTCATTTTTGTAGTTTGTTTTAAATTTTCTAAAGATAGATAAGTTTTGTGAAAAAAATGGTGATTGGAAGTGGAATTTGTATCCTCTTTTGATTTTTCCTCAATCACCTTTCTTTAACTATTTGAAGGAGTCCATTGAGGTAATGCCTATTTGGGTGAGATTCCCTTATTTTGCCTTACAATTCTAGCATATTTCTACCTATGAGGCCATTGGTAATTCTCTTGGTCGATTCCTAAGGGTGAACCTTTCTTCTAAGAACTTTACCTACACTTCGTTTACTTGTATCCTATTGGAAGTTTATATGTCAAAATCATTGCTTATTGAGGTTTTACTACATGCTAATGGTTGATCTTAATCTCAAATAGTGGATTATGAGATAATTCTTTTTTCATTGTAGGTATTATTTCACTACTAGGCACTTGACTTCCTTCTAACATTCTTGCAAACTATATTCTTCAACTTTGTTGAAAATTGATCTTCTTGATCATCTTATGGTGTATACTAAAGATTATTTTGCAAATTTTTAGGATTTTGAGCCTCTCTTGTCCATTCCAAAAAACTCTAAGGCTAGTGAAACTCCTCTTTTTATAGTTGGTTAATAATTGATTGATTTTCAAAAATATATTTTGCCTAATTGTTTACAAGCTTGATTGTTTGTACCTAAGAAGGAAGTTTTTCAATTGACACACCCATATTGTTCAATAGATTATGTAATTCTCTCACATAGGCCCTTTGAGGGGGCTTCTCTCCCATTTTGTCTTAATTATATAGATTTAGATGAAAATTATTCATGGATATTTGTACAAAGAAGGAAGAAAGGTCCTCCTCGATTGAATTCTATTTTCCATGGTAGGCATTTGGGTACAATGATGCATAGGTTTGGATCAAGCATTAGTGAGGATTGGTATATCTTTTTTCCTTTCAAGACATCCTATTTGCTTTGCTTTTTTTGTTTTTGTTTTTATATTACACTAAGGTTTGGGCCTATTAGAAGGAAAAATAGAAGAGGATAGACACAGAGTAGGAATACCTATCACAAACCACCACAAGAGGATTGCAAATCTCTTGGCCAACAAGTTACCCAAAGAAGATTCAAAGATTTTAAGCGATATGTCCCATTAAGAAAATATATGTATAGGATGTGATACAATCCAATAGAGAGAAGAAAATTAGAGAGAGCATATAAGAAGAAATATAATTTATCATTGACAATTAATGTAGGATAATTACTTGATGGTACAAGTTGATTCCATGAACATAAAAGTTTAAAAATTTGACAAAATAAAAAATGAAGCCAACAACAAATAAAGTCGTTTAAAAATAAATAAAAGCCTAGATCAAAATTCATATATGAAAGGAACCTCATGACCCACAATAAATTAAAAAAATTCAATCCTAACCATAAAAAATAACCATTGACATCATAACTAAATGTTTAAAACAACATGAATATAACAAAATTTGAGTAGTGAAAAGAACTAATGTCATACAATGACTATGTATTGTAGTATATGGGTGAAAAGAAGTAATGTCATACAAAGACTATGTATTGTAGTATATGGGTTTGAAGAATGACATGTGATCTTTCATTCTATTGTATGGACTAAGTCATGACACTATATTTGAAGACCTTGAAAATATTCTATTCAACCAACATATAACTTGTATACTTAATTCATCTCTCAAATAAGTCACAAGAAAATGAAAAGATCAAATAACATAGGAAATTGACAAGTTAAAATAAACATGTTTCATAAAAATATAATCGCCCTACTAGATACATATTAAACTAGCATAAAAATGCAAAATAAAATGTCAGACCGAACCCCAACATTTCAGTGCACAAAAGCAGAATGAAGGGACGTTTTCTGCTACCATCGTTGTTGCGGCTTCTTCTTATCGCACAATTCCATGACCTACTTGTCTGTAGATTGAATTCTGGACTGCGAAAAATTGGATTGCAAATTCTGGATTGCGAATTTTGACTGCGAATTCTAGACTGCAAAATTTGGACTGCGAATTTGGACTGCGAAATATTTTTGGACTGCGAAATTTTGGATTACGAATTCTGGAGAGAATTTTAGAGCGATTTTTTTTTTGTTTGGAGTGTTTGTTGTAGACTGCGTCCTCTCCAACATCACCGGCGTTGTCTAACATGGCCAATTCTACGAGGATGTGGAGGAGTTAATCTCCTCCATGTGGTTTGCATCTTCTCTCTGTGCCCTTTATTACTGTTTTGCATTTACTCCGTGCCCTTATTATTGTTTTGCATTTACTTTCTGCTCGACGCTTAATGTATTTTTTCTACACGTTAACCTAACCATTAATCACACCTCTGGTCGCTCGTGTGACTCCTCTGTAGCTCCCAATGGAGCCTAAGTCTGATGGCATTGCCATTAATTCTCCTCAACCCACTCTGATGGCGTTGCCATTAATTCTCCTCAACCCACCGAGAAGGCTCATTCAAGCCAAACAGAAACATTTACCGAGACTGCGAAACCTTCTGAGAAGGCTCACTCAAACTGAAAGAAAACCTTTGCCGAGATCGTTGCTCTGTCTGCCCATGGAGTCCACCCTAGTGTGAGATTTTTTAAGACTCTTGGAGGCGAACGACCTAGTGAGGAAGGTAAGCTCCCTACTGTGCCCTCAAATTCTTTCTGCATTTCGCCAAACGATGAAATGTTGAAAGAAATTGTTTCCAAAAAAACTAGGTTAAGCAATACTGCAATTTTTTTTGCTTGTGTTAATATTGAGAAATGCCCGCCTAGGAAATTCCTAGATGATTGGTTTCATAATCTTTGGAGTTTGAATTTAGGGCTTAAGATTTCATTCTGTAGGCAAGTCCAAAAAGGTCTGTATATTATCTTTTTTAATAATCATGAATCCTAGGTTGAAATTCTTAAAAGACAATACTGGACTGTTGGGAACACCTCCTTTCATGCCCTAGCCTGGTCTTCAGAGGTCGTCAATGAGGAATTTCTTGCGTTCTCAAGCCCTAGATGGGTCATCCTTAAGGATGTCCCTCCCTTCCTATGGCATTTTTTTCCCTAGGTATTGGAAACATTTGGGAGAATAATTTGGGTTGATGAAACAAAATGTTTAGTCCCTAACCTTGATGCAAGAATACTTATATCCATTAAACCTGGGGTCGACATCCCTCCTCTACTAAACCTTAACATCGGTGATGAAACATTTGTTTGCCCTGTTGAAATACTTGGAGGACTGAATGCTTATTTTTTGTGCAAAAAAGAAGGGCATCTTCGGAAGAACTGCCCAATCATCAACCGTAGGAAACAAAAAAATAACACTAACCTAGCAGGAACATTTGAAAACCCTAGCTCCGATAAGGAGCCTATCCCTAACCCAAGCAACCTTCATTCTGTTGGAAACAATACCAACCCTAAAGATGATCCCTCCATAAGCTCAACTCCTAGCCTCATCCCCATTGAATTAAATCCAATGATTGTTGACATCACTACCGTACCCCTAAAACCTGCTTCTGTTCCCACAAAAATTTCTGAGGATTCACCTTCTGATTGTTTTCAAACAGTCACATCAAGAAAGCGGAGATGAAAGAATGCCCAACAACTTGCCTTAAATCAAATCCAAACTGGTGATCAAACTGCTAATCAATTGACTACCAGTAGGAAATACCCCATCACTATGAATGCTGACATACTAAAAGCTTCACAAACTCTGATCACCTCCCTGGTTAAAAATATGGTTAAAAATTTAGAGAAGCCTGATCATGGTGCTGGTGATGCTAGAATGACTAATAACCCGACAAAAATGGTGCTCAGGTCTGGGACCCCCAAATGATCTGAATCCACATTATTTGCAAAGGCTACCCCTGATGTTAACACCTCCAACATATTATTGAAGTCATTTATGATAATAAGGGACTAGAGGACATTAAGTCTATCTCAATGCTCCTTGGCTTTCCAGGCTCGCAAGTGTTAGGCCTAATATAGAAAGCTAATGTACTAAGAGGGGAGGGGTGAATCAATACTCCAAAAATTTTCTCTGATAATAACCTTACTATTATGCATAGACAGAATAGTGCAGTAACATAGAATAAAACTATAATCAACAGATAACAATCATACATGATTCACTCCATAACACATATATTTTGGTCACATAGAAACTCTTGGTTAGAGAGAAAAACTGCGGTGGGGATGGCACCCACAACTTCACTACTGCAATAATAAAGAATGCTCGGTTAGAGCTACATTTAGCTATTTCTGATAGCTTACCCTATTAGGAGTATCAAGATCAATTAGATCTACCTTACAAAAGGATTTTTACAACATTATATAAGTATAGCACCTGGTTAAAGGATTCACAATTTATAGACTTGGTTAGAGTCTTTTACCTTGTTAAAGGTTTCTCTTACAACTTCAAAATATTACAATAAAATCATTACAAATATCTGCAACTTTACATCTGAAATGCTAAAGCAGATTCTATGTGCTCTGAATAAGATTACCTAGCTTATAGCATACCTTGGTAACCCATAATAAAACTCGGTAAACCCTTCTGTTTACTTTGTTCTTTGACTGTTCACTAATAACCTTCTCAGTGACCTCTCTATGTCTCCGTAACAGTCTTCCTTCATGCATACACTATGTTATCTCATTGCATCTCTTATATCTAACCCTAGAATCATGCTGTATAAATAGCTCTCTTACAGCAGTGATCTGATTCATTGCTTCGATCTTACAAAAAGATTCTTCGAATGAATAACTAAACAAAATATCTCATTGGTTAGATTGACCTTGTAATCATACACAATCTCCTAATGCAATTCCCAATGCAAAAACAATTAGATGTGCCTTGATGTTGTAACACGTTTTCATGTGCATGTCCAGGTTCAATGTATCTGGTAAAATGTTTCACTCGATGAATATCAGCTCGGTGAGTTAACTTTACCACTCGATAGCCCTGAAACATTACTCGGTAAACAGCTCGGTGAATACTGCGTTCTGTGACTGCTTTCTTGAGTAACCGACTAAACTGTTCATACTGACTTCTCTAAGTGTACCGACTGCATGATTCGGTAATACTAACCGACTAGAATATAGTATGACTTTGGATATGAAACTAATGGTAATTTGATAAGTAGTAACAATCTCCCCTTTTGACATTAGTTGAGATGTTTGACAAAACCTACTTACAAAGTCATAACTCAAAAATTATATACTTGACAAAATGACTATACTTGACAATATGTACAATAGTCAATAAAATAATATATGTAGATATAATCCCCTTATCATTATCCTGTACATAACTCTGAATGTTGCATGTTCGGTTTTGTTCTGTATTGGTGTGCTCTGAATGCTCTGTATATTCTGCTTGGTATACTCCCCTTGTATACAATACTCAAAATTGTTATCAAAACTGTACTACTCTCCAAGTGTAGAATTACTCCCCCTTTGCTGGGCTTTCCTCTCTGTAGTAACATAATATTACTCCCCCTTTTTGACAAATATTAAAAACTTAATTTCCATCCGGAGGCGGTAATTGATCAAAAATAGTCTTATACTTGGTCCCAGCGTCAGTGAGGGCGACTGAGAGAGAGTCCTTGAGACTTTCCATAAGGGAGTTTTGTGCTTGAATATCATATAAGAGTGATATCAAGCCATCAAGAGTGCTTCCCTCTTGTGTAGTTGATAAGCTTGTAGGTTGGTTGAGCTGCTCCTATACTGATGAGAGATGAGGAAGGAATAATGTTTGAAGGGTCATGATATCCATCCTAATTTTATGCTCTTCATTCCTCAGTTCTAACTATTGAGCCATGAGCTGTTGTAGCTTTTTGTAGAAATTTTGAATTGAATTAGGCTCAGTGGTCAACTTAGATGAGAGATCGGTGATCTCTTTCTCAATTGCATCAGTTTTATTTTTTATGTCTTTAATAAATAAAGAGAATGTACACAATTTATGGAATAAATAAAGAATGTGCTTGAGTTGAGGGGACAACTCAGCAATGAATTTGACAAGTTTTACCTTGCCAATAGCAATTGATTTTTTGACTTCCTCTATCATTTATACTATGAGCTCTTTATCCTTGAGCTTGCTTAGGTACTCAGAGGCATCAACTCCAGATGTTTCAATCTGATTAAGGAGTTCATCCAATTGAATATGGATGGTTGCATTGGTTGACACTGTTGCTGATGGTAGCATTTCTGTGAGTAATCTCCTAAACTTCTAAACTACTTCGTTCTTTTTCTGTATGGCCAATTGCTTCTCCTGTTCGGCCTTTGCTTTGCATAGTTCACCGAATTCAGTGAGTGCTTGCCATTTCAATTTGGAAATGTCTACATTGGGCAACACGATCGGTTTAGATAAGTCAAATTTAAAACCATGCTTTCTCACCTTCTTCTCTTTTCCTTTGGTCTATGGCACTAAGAAAAGTGCTTGTGAGGCTTGCTGACTCTCAGTAGGTTGCTCGGTAGATGCAACACTTTGGTCTGTACCTGTAGCAGTTGCAGTGTCTTTGGGTGGTTTGGTGCTAGGGGTCTCAGCTGTAATATTTGCAGTGCTTGTCTGTGCTTGAGACGTTTGATCTTGGGTTGTGTCACCTACAGCTTCAGATTTGTTGCCTTCGGTAGCTTGGTTGGTGTCCTTGGGAGCTTCGGTTGTGACTGGTGGCTTCACCGATTGATAAGGCTGAACTTGTTCTAAGAAAGATTCAGTAGAGATATGTTTTGTATAAGTGGTGCCTTCAATCATTTCCAGCTCTGATGCTACTTCATCCATTACATCTTCATCAATTTGTATAGTGTCAACCGGGTCTAGACCTTGCCCGGTGACATTTGGATCTTGCTCGGTGACATCAACAATTTCAATTTGAGATATTTCACTGACATCCTTTTGTTTGAAGATCTTTTGCCACTTGGCTTTAGTCTCATTTTCCACATCAATATATAGCCCATTCATCAATTTTAAGGCTCTCTGTTTCACAAGAAATTTTGAATTGTATGTGGACAAATTCTCCTTAATTTCAGCTACGGACATGTCAGGATAGAGATACACTAGACTTCTTTCTCTTATTTGTCTCTCCAAATCCATTTCATATTTCCATCTGTTGTCATTATGTGAGTAGAGTTCACTCAGAAGTGACTTTGCTAGTTCTAATGGTGCTAACCGAAACTTCAGAAGTGTACATATGACAGCTTCTTCAATCTATCATTTCTCATCATTATTCCTAGACTCATACTTAACATATCTAAATCCTGCAAATCCACTGTATTCTTTAAGATTGGCACAAAAGTTTTCAACACTGTGAATGTTTACCTTTTTCTTTTCACGACCTGGAATTTGTTTGCATCATCAGACTCTGTATCACTCGACTCTTTTTCCAAAATGAGTCTCCAAGTAGATTTCTTGTAAGTCTTAGTTACCTTAGGAACAACAACAATCTTTTGTTTCTTGCTCGATGATGCAGCTGATGCTCTGGTGTTGGGTCTCTTTGTTGGTGGAGTCGATAGGGCCTTTGTCATGTCCTATTTCTTTCTTTTTAGAAATTTTCCCTTGGGCAACTCTGTGCTCAATGTTATTGCAGCCTCCTGTGCTTCTGATTCTTCCTCAGTTATGGCAAGATTGCCTTTGACAGGTGTAGAGGAGGATTCTTCTCCGAATTTCTCAGATAAAGCCTTTAACATCTTTGTAGCTTTTCTTGTAGCCTTAGGAACTACAATGCTCATTTTTACTTTCTCCTTCATCTCTTCATAGGTTCCATACCTTAGTTCAGTTGCATGCCTTGGCTATGATAGATAGGCATCAATTTGTTCGCAATGATTGAATCCTTGGTTCAACAAAATTTACATATCAATTATTAGTGTCGACTTCAAGACATATATTGTCCTTGTATTTTTCGACGAGCTGTGGCGGGATCCTATACCTGTTGTGCATTTTCTCTTGGAATTTGCTAAAGTAATCATCCATGATATCATTAAAGTTATCTCCTAACTTCTTGATGTAGTCATTGATCTGATGGGTGATAGGTCAGTGTAGCTCCCATACTACTTTACCGACTGAGGGAAAGAACTTCTCAAAATAGAAAAACATACAGACAAGTACTGAACCGAACTTTAGTGTGTTTGTAAAGTTGTTCTTCTTTGGTTTCCTTATTGTGTGTTCAGGTTCTCAAATAAGTTCTTTAGTAGCACTTCACATAAGTCTACTTTCATTCCCTTCTTTACTATTTTGTATGCCAGGTCCACTGCAACACATGGTACACTGTTTTCCCTTGCAGATTGGAAGAAACAGTAACCAATAACTCTGATTGCAAATTTTAGTTCAACATCAGTGACATTATTCAATTTTAGTCCTCGGTAATCAGATTCCACTCCGGTCAGACTGATTAGCTCCTTTTGTGATATCATTTTCTGTGCACGAGCATGATCGCAGATGGGATATTCGATAATCAGGTGAATGACTTCCTTCGTGATCTTGAATGGTTTCTCTTGTAGCCACATGAAATCATCATGTACTCTTCTCAATACAAACTTAACCCATTGGGGTTTGAACACACGGGTATAGACTAGGGCTTCAGTTAATCCCTTGATTCTGATATGCTCAAATTTATTACCCAGTTTGCCATCAATGCACAGTTCATCATATGTGTCACTAATCTCTACATGACTGAGTTCCTCAACACGACATTTGGTAAAGAATCTGACATCTTCTACCATCAAGACTTGATCCGAGATGAGTGAAAATACAGTTTTATCATCCAGTTCTGAGGCAAATTTAGGAGTTAGGGAATATTTCAACGCGGGCTTCTCCACATTTTGGACAACTACAGGGTCTTGGATCTTGGGCGCCATGGTAGATTTCAAGTAAGATTCGACAAGTCATCCTTTAGGGTTTACAAGTGACTGACTCTTCACACTCGATAGACAATAGCAATTTGACTAGATTGGAAACCAATTAAACAGTGTGAATAGATTGATGTAAATACCTCAAAATTCGCTATGAATGAAGTTTGATCACTTTGATTCTCTCTACTCTGCTTCTCGAAAACTTGGGTGGATGAAAATGACCGCGAAAACATTTTTAAGTACTCAAAAATACCTTCTCGGGCTCCGTGCAAGTTAGGTCAAGATATTAAATGCACTCGGTTCACCTTTTGCCGATTTACTCCATTTTTTGTTTTCATTGAGTACCCAACTTAGCTTCATTAACCGACTTGACAGGTTTCTTGTATACATTGACTTGACAGGTTTCCTGTATAGTATATAAACTGACTAATTGCATCTTAACTATGCAGATTTTGAATTTTGTACATAATAGAATAGGAACTGTTATGATTCAACTTTTAAAGAATGCAGTCCTTACATACCTTTTCTTGACTGATTTGAAATAGGTGCACCTAACTCGGTAGGTAAGGTGCTTTCTTCATCAGACATAATTTCTTTCTTTTTCCAAATCATCTTGAATTTTTCTTTTATCCCTTTAGTGTCTCTTCTCGATTGATCTCTGCAATCTTCAGCTAAATGTCTAGCTTTGTGACGATGAAAACATGCCATACTGGGATTTATCTATGATCTCCGGTTGTTCATTCCAAATCTTATAAAACAGTTGGCACTTATATGTCCATATCTTCCACAACATTCACACCATATCCTTGTATTGTAATCCCATGGTACTGCTGCATATTGTTAGTGGATCTATGTGAGTTCGGTAACCTCCAGTGTTTGCTCGGTGTGGATACTTCATGTAGATCTTTTGCTTAAACCAACACTTCTTAGTACTATGTCCATATCTATTGCAGTTTTTACAAAACCCTTTGAATTTTTCCTTCTGATAGTTGTCAATAGACTTTGTCCTACATTGATTGGGTGTGTGACCATATTTATTGCAATTATAACAATATCCATTGGACTTAGAGATATTCGGTTGCTTACCTTTTCTGATCTGGCATATGTTGGCAGTATGACCTTGATTTCCATAGTAGTAGCAAATAGGCTTCTTCCTTTTTATGTTATTCCTTTTTCTAGCTTGTTTTGATGATTCTCCTCTCTCAATAGTATGAATTCCTTTCTCGGTAGAGTCTTTTCATTTGTAACCAAGTCCTCCATCTTTGTAGAGTCTTCTTGTATTCAGTTGCTCATCCAACATCTTTGATGCTTCATAACTTTTCTCCAATGATTCTTTGGATTTCTTTTCTGTTTCAAGTTCACCGGTCAACCTTGATACTTCAAGTTTCAATGATTGATTTTCATCATTCTTCAGAATTGCTTCATTATGTGCATAACCTAGTTGATCTGCCATATTTTGTTGAATACCAATTAACCTTATGATTTCATCATCCTTTTCAAATACTACAGCTTCAAGTTGTTGTTTCTCTCTTTGTAGATTTCTTGCTTTATCCTTAGCTATCCTTAATGCATCTAGATTTTCAATCATTTGTGTACTGAAATGTTCATGTTCTCTTTTCATTGCTTTTAGTTGATCAACCAATGCTTTGTTCTTTTATTTTAATATTCCAATCATTTCTTCAGTCTCTTCACATATACTATTCTCAAATGATGTCTCGATTTGTTCTACTCGCTCTTGAGAATCCTGCAAGTCATCAGATAATCTTCTCCTTACTTTCAAAGATTTTTGCATTTGCCTCTGCATGTTTGCAATCACTTGATTTGTATTATCCAGCTCTTCTTGAAGATGCACAATCCTTTGAGATTGTTTGTAGCCTTCCATTGCTAAGCTCTTTCTCTTTAGGTAGTTAAACCCTTTTCCAAGATTCAAGCTCTGATACCAATTGTTAGGCCCAATATAGAAAGCTAATGTACTGAGAGGGGAGGGGTGAATCAGTACTCCAAAACTTTTCTCTGATAATAACCTTACTGTTATGCATAGACAGAATAGTGCAGTAACATAAAATAAAACTATAATCAAGAGATAACAATCATACATGATTCACTCCATAACACATATATTTTGGTAATGCAGAAAGTCTTGGTTAGCGAGAAAAACTGCAGTGGGGATGGCACCCACAACTTCACTACTGCAATAATAAAGAATGCTCGGTTAGAGGTACATTTAGCTATTTCTGATAGCTTACCCTGTTAGGAGTATCAACATCAGTTAGATCTACCTTACAAAAAGATTTTTACAACACTATATAAGTGTAGCACCTGGTTAAAGGATTTACAATTTATAGACTTGGTTAGAGTCTTTTACCTTGTCAAAGGTTTCTCTTACAACTTCAAAATATTACAATAAAATCATTACAAATATCTGCAACTTTACATCTGAAATGCTAAAGTAGATTCTATGTGCTCTGAATAAGATTACCTAGCTTATAGCATACCTTGGTAACCCATAATGAAACTCGGTAAACCATTCTGTTTACTTTGTTCTTTGACTGTTCACTGATAACCTTCTCGGTGACCTCTTTGTGTCTCTGTAACAGTCTTCCTTCATGCATACACTCTATTATCTCATTGCATCTCTTATATTTAACCCTAGAATTATGCTGTATAAATAGATCTCTTACAGTGGTGATCTGATTCATTGCTTCGATCTTCCAAAAAGATTTTTTGAATGAATAACTAAACAAAATATCTCATTGGTTAGATTGACCTTGTTATCATACACAATCTCCTAATGCAATTCCCAATGCAAAAATGATCAGATGTGCCTTGATGTTGTAACACATTTTCATGTGCATGTCCAGGTTCAATGTATCTGGTAAAAAGTTTCACTCGATGAATATCAACTCGATGAGTTAACTTTACCACTCGGTGGCCATGAAACTTTACTTGGTAAACAACTCGGTGAATACTGCGTTCTATGACTGCTTTCTTCAGTAACTGACTAAACTGTTCATACTGACTTCTCTGAGTGTACCGACTGCATGATTCAGTAACACTAACTGACTAGAATATAGTATGACTTTGGATATGAAACTAATGGCAATTTGATAAGTAGTAACAATCTCCCCTTTTTACATTAGTTGAGATGTTTGACAAAAGCTACTTACAAAGTCATAACTCAAAAACTATATACTTGACAAAATGACTATACTTGACAATATGTACAATAGTTAATAAAATAATATATGCAGATATACTCCCCTTATCATTATCCTGTACATAACTCTGAATGTTGCATGTTCGATTTTGTTTTGTACTGGTGTGCTCTGAATGCTCTGTATATTCTGCTCGGTATACTCCCCTTGTATACAATACGCAAATATGTTATCAAAACTATACTACTCTCCAAGTGTAGAATTACTCCCCCTTTGCTGGGCTTTCCTCTATGTAGTAACATAAAATTACTCCCATTTTTGACAAATATTAAAAACTTATTTTCCATCCGGAGGCGGTAATTGATCAAAAATAGTCTTATACTTGGTCCGGGAGTCAGTGAGAGCGACCGAGAGTGAGTCCTTGAGACTTTCCATAAGGGAGTTTTGTGCTTGAATATCAGATAAGAGTGATATCAAGCCATCAAGAGTGCTTCCCTCTTGTGTAGTTGATAAGCTTGTAGCTTGGTTGAGCTGCTCCTGTACTGATGAGAGATGAGGAAGGAATAATGTTTGAAGGGTCATGATATCCATCCTAATTTTATGCTCTTCATTCCTTAGTTCTAACTGTTGAGCCATGAGCTGTTGTAGCTTTTTGTAAAATTTTTGAACTGAATTAGGCTTAGTGGTCAACTTACGTGAGAGATAGGTGATCTCTTTCTAAATTGCATCAATTTTATTTTTGATGTCTTTAATAAATAAAGAGAATGTACAGAATTAATGGAATAAATAAAGAATGTGCTTGAGTTGAGGGGACAACTCAGCAATGAATTTGACAAGTTTTACCTTGCCAACAGCAATTTATTTTTGGACTTCCTCTATCATTTTTGCTGTGAGCTCTTTATCCTTGAGCTTGCTTAGGTACTCAGAGGCATCAACTCCAGATGTTTCAATCTGATTAAGGAGTTCATCCAACTGAATATGGATGGTTGCATCGGTTGACACTGTTGTTGATTGTAGCATTTCTGTGAGTAGTGTCCTAACGTTCTGAAGTACTTTGTTCTTTTTCTGTATGGCCAGTTGCTTCTCCTATTCAGCCTTTGCTTTGCATAGTTCACCGAATTTAGTGAGTGCTTGCCATTTCAATTTGGAAATGTCTACATTGGGCAACACGATCGGTTTAGATAAGTCAAATTTAAAACCATGCTTTCTCACCTTCTCTTTTCCTTTGGTCTGTGGCACTAAGACAAGTGCTTGTGAGGCTTGCTGAGCCTCAGTAGGTTGCTCAGTAGATGCAACACTTTAGTCTATACCTATAGCAGTTGCAGTGTCTTTGGGTGGTTCGGTGCTAGGGGTCTCATCTTTTATATTTGCAGTGCTTGTCTCTACTTGAGACGTTTGATCTTGTGTTGTGTCACCTACAGCTTCAGATTTGTTGCCTTCGGTAGCTTGCTTGGTGTCCTTGGGAGCTTCGGTTGTGACTGGTGGCTTCACTGATGGATAAGGCTGAACTTGTTCTAAGACAGATTTAGTAGAGACAAGTTTTTCATAAGTGGTGCCTTCAATCATTTCTAGCTCCGATGCTACTTCATCCATTACATCTTCATCAATTTGTATAGTGTCAACCGGGTCTGGACCTTGCCTGGTGACATTTGGATCTTGCTCGATGACATCAACAATTTCAATTTGAGATTGTTCACCAACATCCTTTTGTTTGAAGATCTTCTGCCACTTGGCTTTAGTCTAATTTTCCACATCAATATATAGCCCATTCATCAATTTTAAGGCTCTCTGTTTCACAAGAAATTTTGAATTGTATGTGGACAAATTCTCCTTGATTTCAGCTACGGACATGTTAGCAAATAGATGGACTAGACTTCTTTCTCTTATTTGTCTCTCCAAATCCATTGCATATTTCCATCTGTTATCATTATGTGAGTAGAGTTCACTCAGAAGTGACTTTGCTAGTTCTAATGGTGCTAACCAAAACTTCAGAAGTGTACATATGACAGCTTCTTCAATCTGTCATTTCTCATCATTATTCCTAGACTCATACTTAGCATATCTAAATCCTGCAAATCCACTGTATTCTTTAAGATTGACACAAAAGTTTTCAACATTGTGAATGTTTACCTTTTTTCTTTTCACAACCTGGAATTTGTTTGCATCATCAGACTCTGTATCACTCGACTCTTTTGCCAAATGAGTCTCCGAGTAGATTTCTTGTAAGTCTTAGTTACCTTAGGAACAACAACAATCTTTTGTTGCTTGCTCGGTGATGTAGCTGATGCTCTGGTGTTGGGTCTCTTTGTTGGTGGAGTCGATAGGGCCTTTGTCATGTCCTATTTCTTTCTTTTTAGAACTTTTCCCTTGGGTAACTCTGTGCTCAATGTTATTGCAGCCTCCTGTGCATTTGATTCTTCCTCGGTTATGGCAAGATTGCCTTTGATAGTTGTAGAGGAGGATTCTTCTCCGAATTTCTCAGATAAAGCCTTTAACATCTTTGTAGCTTTTCTTGTAGCCTTAGGAACTACAATGCTCATTTTTACTTTCTCCTTCACCTCTTCATAGGTTCCATACCTTAGTTCAGTTGCATGCCTTGGTAATGATAGATAGGCATCAATTTGTTTGCAATGATTGAATCCTTGGTTCAACAACATTTACATATCAATTATTAGTGTCGACTTCAAAACATATATTGTCCTTGTATTTTTCGACCAGCTGTGGCGGGATCCTGTACCTGTTGTGCATTTTCTCTTAGAATTTGCTAAAGTAATCATCCATGATATCATTAAAGTTATCTCCTAACTTCTTGATGTAGTCATTGATCTGATGGGTGATAGGTCAGTGTAGCTCCCATACTACTTTACCGATTGAGGGAAAGAACTTCTCAAAATAGAAAAACATACAGACAAGTAGTGAAGCAAACTTTAGTGTGTTTTCCAAGTTGTTCTTCTTCGGCTTCCTTATTGTGTTCAGGTTCTCAAATAAGTTCTTTAGTAGCACTTCACATAAGTCTACTTTCATTCCCTTCTTTACTATTTGTAGACCAAGTCCACTGCAACACACGGTACACTGTTTTCCCTTGCAGATTGGAAGAAAAAATAACCAATAACTCTGATTGCAAATTTTAGCTCAACATCAGTGACATTATTCAATTTTAGTCCTCGGTAATCGGATTCCACTCTGATTAGACTGATTAGCTCCTTTTGTGATATCATTTTCTGTGCACGAGCATGATCGTAGATGGGATATTCGGTGATCAGGTGAATGACTTCCTTCGTGATCTTGAATGGTTGCTCTTGTAGCCACATGAAATCATCATGTACTCTTCTCAATACAAAGTTAACCCATTAGGCTTTGAACACACGGGAATAGACTAGGGCTTCAGTTAATCCCTTGATTCTGATATGCTCAAATTTATTATCCAGTTTGCCATCAGTGCACAGTTCATCATATGTGTCACTAATCTCTACATGACTGAGTTCCTCAACACGGCATTTGGTAAAGAATCTTACATCTTCTACCAACAAGACTCGATCCGGGATGAGTGAAAATGTAGTTTTATCATCCGGTTATGAGGCAACTTTAGGAGTTAGGGAATATTTCAGTGAGGGCTTGTCCACATTTTGGACAACTACAGGGTCTTGGATCTTGGGCACCATGGTAGATTTCAGGCAAGATTCGACAAGTTATCCTTTAGGGTTTACAACTGGCTGACTCTTCACACTCGGTAGATAATAGCAATTTGACTAGATCAGAAACTAGCTAAACAGTGTGAATAGATTGATGTAAATACCTTGAAATTCTCTCTGAATGAAGTTTGATCGCTTTGATTCGCTCTGCTCTGCTTCTCGAAAACTGGGGTGAATGAAAATGACCGCGAAAACACTTTTAAGTACTCAAAAATACCTTATCGAACTCCATGCAAGTTAGGTCAAGATATTAATGCACTCAGTTCACCTTTTGCTGATTTACTCCATGTTTTGTTTTCACCGAGTACCCAACTTAGCTTGATTAACCGACTTGACAGGTTTCCTGTATAGTATATAAACTGACTAATTGCATCTTAACTATGCAGATTTTGAATTTTGTACATAATAGAATAGGAACTATTATAATTCAACTTTTAAAGAATGCAGTCCCTACATACCTTTTCTTGACTAATTTGAAATAGGTGCACCTAACTCGGTAGGTAAGGTGCTTTCTTCATCAGACATAATTTCTTTCTTTTTCCAAATCATCTTGAATTTTTCTTTTATCTCTTCAGTGTCTCTTCTCGGTTGATCTCTGCAATCTCCAGTTAAATGTCCAGCTTTGTGACAATGAAAACATGCCATACTGGGATTTATCCATGATCTCTGGTTGTTCATTCCAAATCTTATAAAACAGTTGGCACTTATATGTCCATATCTTCCACAACATTCACACCATATCCTTGTATTGTAATCCCATGGTACTACTGCATATTCTCGATAAGGATCTGTATGAGTTCGGTAACCTCCAGTGTTTGCTCGGTGTGGATACTTCATGTAGATCTTTTTCTTAAACCAACACTTCTCGGTACTATGTCCATATCTATTGTAGTTTTTACAAAACCCTTTGAATTTTGCCTTCTGATAGTTGTTAATAGACTTTGTCCTACATTGATTAGGTGTGTGACCATATTTATTGCAATTATAACAATATGCATTGGACTTAGAGATATTCGGTTTCTTACCTTTTCTGATCTGGCATATGTTGGCAGTATGACCTCGATTTCTATAGTAGTAGCAAATAGGCTTCTTCCTTTTGATTTTATTCATTTTTCCAGCTTGTTTTGATGATTCTCCTCTCTCGGTAGTATGAATTACTTTCTTAGTAGAGTCTTTTCCTTTGTAACCGAGTCCTCCATCTTTGTAGAGTCTTCTTGTATTCAATTGCTCATTCAACATCTTTGATGCTTCATAGATTTTCTCCAATGATTCTTTGGATTTCTTTTTTGTTTCAAGTTCACCAGTCAACCTTGATACTTCAAGTTTCAATGATTGATTTTCATCATTCTTCAGAATTGCTTCATGATGTGCATAACCTAGTTGATCTGCCATATTTTGTTGAATACCAATTAACCTTATGATTTCATCATCCTTTTCAGATACTAGAGCTTCAAGTTGTTGTTTCTCTCTTTGTAGATTTCTTGCTTTATCCTCAGCTATCCTTAATGCATCTAGATTTTCAATCATTTGTGTACTGAAATGTTCATGTTCTCTTTTCATTGCTTTTAGTTGATCAACCAATGCTTTGTTCTTTTCTTTCAACATTCCAATCATTTCTTCAGTCTCTTTAGATATATTGTTCTCAAATGATGTCTCGATTTGTTCTACTAGCTCTTGAGAATCCTGCAAGTCATCAGATAATCTTCCCCTTACTTTCAAAGATTTTTGCATTTGCCTCTGCATGTTTGCAATCACTTGATTTGCATTATCCAACTCTTCTTGAAGATGCACAATCCTTTGAGATTGTTTTAGCCTTCCATTGCTAAGATCTTTCTCTTTAGGTAGTTAAACCCTTTTCCAAGATTCAAGCTCTGATACCAATTGTTAGGCCCAATATAGAAAGCTAATGTACTTAGAGGGGAGGGGTGAATCAGTACTCCAAAACTTTTCTCTGATAATAACCTTACTGTTATGCATAGACAGAATAGTGCAGTAACATAAAATAAAACTATAATCAAGAGATAACAATCATACATGATTCACTCCATAACACATATATTTTGGTCACGCAGAAACTCTTGGTTAGAGAGAAAAACTACGGTGGGGATGGCACGCACAACTTCACTACTGCAATAATAAAGAATGCTTAGTTAGAACTACATTTAGCTATTTCTGATAGCTTACCCTATTAGGAGTATCAAGATCTGTTAGATCTACCTTACAAAAAGATTTTTACAACACTATATAAGTGTAGCACCTGGTTAAAGGATTTACAATTTATAGACTTGGTTAGAGTCTTTTACCTTGTTAAAGGTTTCTCTTACAACTTCAAAATATTACATTAAAATCATTACAAATATCTGCAACTTTACATCTGAAATGCTAAAGCAGATTCTATGTGCTCTGAATAAGATTACCTAGCTTATAGCATACCTTGGTAACCCATAATGAAACTCGGTAAACTCTTCTGTTTACTCTGTTCTTTGACTGTTCATTGATAACCTTCTCGGTGACCTCTCTGTGTCTCTATAATAGTCTTCCTTCATGCATACACTCTGTTATCTCATTGCACCTCTTATATCTAACCCTAGAATCATGTTGTATAAATAGATCTCTTATAGTGGTTATCTGATTCATTGCTTTGATCTTACAAAAAGATTTTTCGAATGAATAACTAAACAAAATATCTCATTGGTTAGATTGACCTTGTAATCATACACAATCTCCTAATGCAATTCCCAATGCAAAACCAGTTAGATGTGCCTTGATGTTGTAACACGTTTTCATGTACATGTCCAGGTTCAATGTATCTGGTAAAACATTTCACTTGGTGAATATCAACTCAGTGAGTTAAATTTACCACTTGGTAGCCATGAAACTTTACTCGATGAATACTACGTTTTGTGACTGCTTTGTTCAGTAACCGACTAAACTGTTCATACCGACTTCTCTGAGTGTACCGACTGCATGATTCGGTAATACTAACCGACTAGAATATAGTATGACTTTGGATATGAAACTAATGGCAATTTGATAAGTAGTAACACCAAGTACTTGGGTCGAACATTGTAGAAACTGCAGATGGTAAAATTGAGCTAACTGAGCTTAGTGAGGAAGTGGATGACCTCATGAAAGGTTCCTCCATGGCTAAAAAGAAAGGCAGGCCTTTTTGCTCCAAAAATAAGAAAAAGGTTGGAGATCAAAATGGTCTCCCAAACAGTCCCTCTTAATCCCCTTTTCTCATGAAATACATCTCATGGAATATTAGAGGCTTGGAGTCGCCTGATAGAAAGTTTGTTATTAAGAGATTTCTGAATTGTCATAAACATCTAGATTTCTTGATGCTTCAAGAGCCTAAATCTTTTGAGTTCTCCTTTGACACTACACTTGATTTTATTTGGAGAGATACGATCAAAATATTCACCAATCATCCTAAGGGAAAGGGTGGAGTTGGTCTCCTCATTAACCCTAAGTGGGCAAATCACATTAGGGATAGGGGCGTCTCCCCTTGTAATAGAGTGGCTTGGGCCTCCTTGGATATCCGAGGCTCCTGTTTTGGGGTATGTTCTATATATGCACTTAATGATCATAGGGAAAGAGTGTCCCTTTAGAATTGGCTGGCAGCCCTTCCAAGTATCCCCTGGGTCATGGCTGGAGACTTTAACATGATTGAAAACCAAGATGATAAGGTCGGGGGTATCCCTTTCGAATGGAAATGCCAAGAGAAACCTCACTGGGATAGATTTAAACAACACATGCAGCTATTTGACCCCCTTGAGGGAAACAAATCTAAATCCTCTTCCCTATCGTACACTTGGTGCAAATTTTAGCAAGGCCCCAACCGAATTTACTCCAGATTAGACAGGTTTTATGTTAATAAAAATTTCTTCTCCTTCTCCCCTAACCACTTGGGGAACTCGGTGGTTGTTCTGCCAGTAACCTTATTTGACCATTTCCCTATAATTGTTGTCATCAATACTAGGAACTCCATCCCTAACAGCAATCCTCTCAATAAGAATTTTATCCTTAATACCTCCCTGCTAAATGACAAGGATGCCCTAACTACCATTAAAATGGTTAGACTCTTTAACATGCACTCTCAACATCCCCAATCCCACACCGTCAGATGGAATAGAAATGTCTCCTCTTGGCAAAAAATATTCCAAACTATAGGCCAGAAGAAAGCCAAGGATCTCAGGCTTGTGGAAAAAACTCTCACTAATTGGCTCCACTCCTTGGAGCATGAAATACAGTTACATCCTTCCTCCACTGTCCTGGTGGAATGGGTAGCTCAGGCTAGAGACATTCTTAGGAAACATCAATAGGTCAAAATCAAAGGTGCCCTCATCAGAGCACGTAATCATTGGCTCAAATTTGGAGATAAAGGCTCTAAAGTCTTCTTCAATCTCCTTAAACAAAAACAAAATAGAGAAAAAATTGACAAAATCGTAGTTGAGGATAAGGAACTCCTGAACATCAATGAGATCAAAGATGCTTTCGAAATGTTTTATAAAACCCTCTTTACCTCAGAAGATAGTGAAGCCTCAAAAGAGGCTAGAAATAGGTGCAGTAACATTATCCCAAAAACAATCTCCAAGGTTGAAGCTCTTCCTCTCAAGACCAAAATCTCTATGATAGAAATTGTTGATGCCATTAAAGACCTCAAGGATGATAAGGCCCTAGGCCCCGATGGACTTCCTACTAAGTTTTACAAAACCAATATTGAGTGGGTCACCAAAGACCTTTATGACAAATACACCGAAGCATTTGATAGTGGCACCCTTGGGGAGTCCATCAATAGGGGCATTGTTAAACTTATCCCAAAAGATGGGGACAAAGCCCTCATAAAAACCTGGAGGCCAATTACTCTCCTCAATGTTTCTTATAAAATCTTGGCCAAAGCCCTAGCCTCTCGCCTTGAGAAGATCCTTCCCAAGTTTATCTTCTCTACCCAAATAGGATTCATTAAAGGAAGGTATATCTTGGAGAACCTTGTCACTAGCTGGGAATCTATGGAATGGGCCAAAAATTCAAATCAAGATACTACCATGTTCCTTGTAGACTTTGAGAAGGCCTATGATAGGGTGGAATGGGACTTCATCCTCATGATGCTCAAAGCCTTTGGTTTCCCTAGCGAGTTCTGTAAATATGTCCAAATTCTCCTAAAAGATGCCTCCGCCCTGGTTGAAGTTAATGGATCACTTTCCAAGTCTATTCCTCTTTATAGATCCATTAGACAAGGCTTCCCCCTCGCCCCTACTCTGTTTGTCATTGCCTCAGATGCCCTCTTTTACCTCCTAAGAGATGATACCCTATTCCCTAAAGTTCATGGCATTAAGATGCCAGATGACTCTGAATTGCTCAACATACAATTTGTTGATGACACTATGCTCTTCCTGGAGCTCTCTAGGCATACTCCCTCAAACAAAAGCTTGCAACCTTTGACAAAGCCTCTGGTGCTTGTATCTCCAATTCCAAGTCTATCCTGCTTGGGTGGAACGAGGAACCCCTGGACTGGCTTCAGCAGGTTGGATACTCATGGGGAGGACCCAATCAAATAGTCAGGTACCTTGGTATCCCTTTTTTTGTCTCTCCCTCTCTCAAGGATATGTGGATTTGGGTCAAAGAAAAGATTGACAAAAAACTTAATAAATGAGACAATAGGATTCTATCCCTAGCTGGTAGGATCCAAGTCTGCCAAAAAATCCTCTCCTCCTATAGTTTGTACTACTCCTCTATCTGGATGTTCAGTAACTACCAAGTTTATGAGATCCAAAAATCTATCAGGCGCTTCCTTTGGTCTGATGGTAAGGCTAAAAGAAAGGCCCATGCGGTCAAATGGCTCTGGTGCCATATAGATAAGAAACTTGGTGGGATGGGACTTAAGGATCTCAGAACGCAAGGAGTTTCCCTAGCTACCAAGTGGATATTTCATGCCCTGGAAGGACAAGAACCCTGGAAGATCCTTGTCAGAAATAACATACAAAATGGCATCCCCAAGTCTACCAAATCTTGGAAAGCCCTCCCCTTTAGTGATCTGATAGCAAGCGGATTCTCTATGTTTGTTCAAGGCACTTGGGTGTTTAAATCCATCTGAAAATCCTGGGAGCATGTGCATAAACTTATTACCAACTCTAATATTGACTGTAATAATACTCTGCATGGGGAAAGGTCAATATGGTAGAATCTCTACCATAACTCTAAACCCCTGACTTTAACCCAAGTTTTTTTTGCTAGGAATTGGTATAATAAAGGCATTAAATACCTCATGGACATCTTGGAACATGATAATCTCATTACTTGGGATGACCTTAGCAATAAGTTTGGCCTCCCTGCCTCACATAAGAGAACCTACAGTATGATTAAAAATGCTTGTGCTTGTCTAGATCTTCCTAGGAACACTGATGTAGAAGCTCATAGATACCTCTCGTTCCAATGGAAGGATGGCTCCCTCCTCTCCAAGGTCAAAGCCAAGTCTATCTACAAACTACTCACTCATGATACCACGGTGATTGATCATATTAACTCCCTCTGGCATGTTGACCTTAATACATCTACTTGGTAGAAAACATTTGAGAAACTATGGAAGTCCCCCATCCCCCCTAAAATCAAATGCTTTAGGTGGCAACTAATGTTGGATAAACTGCCTATTAGGAATAACATTGCTGCCTTCGACCTATGCTCTATATGTAGGAAGCCTGAGACTATGCAACACATCTTTTTTGACTGCATTTTTGCCAGAGAGGTCTGGCTGATGTTTGGAATTTCCATTACTGAACATGTTTGTACTCTTGATATTATTGCTAGATTCATTCATGGCCTCAAGAAGGATGCTAACCCATTTTGACAAATTTTCTCTTCTTTCATACTTTGGTTTATTTGGAAGCTTTGAAATCAGGAAAAACTCCAAGGTATTGATAGGACTCTTACTGGATTTTTTAAGAAACTCACAAGTTATAAAATTGTTGTGCAGGTATATTTTTTGATGAATGTTGAGAGGGAGAAGCTATTGCATTTCCTTAGGGATGGTCAGGCAACCATGTTCATATATGAGATGAAGGATGGCTTTGAATGGGCTAGAATTGCGGAGAACCAAACTGCATTCGATGAGGCTCTAAAGAAACTGATCGAGGAACTCAGGGACAACAGAGGTCCCTACTTTGATAAGCTCAAAATGTTTACCCAAGTACTGGAGCGGAAGAAGGTGGTGTTGATGGAAGGGCCACAAGGATGGACAACATGGATGGAAAACCAGGATGAGATTCTCCAATAGGTGTCCAGTAGCCTCTAGTTGATGTATATGGTTCACTGTATATACTCTCTCTCATAACTCTTTTTTTTGTAGGAAGTTGTCTTTGTTCAGTTGGATAATCCCTCTGGTTAATGGCTGAGGCTTTGCCTCCCATCCTCGTTTTTGTATAAACTCTCCTTATTTTGGTCTCTCGATATTTAATATAAAAAAAAATGAAATGTCATCTTTGTTTAAGAATCAACAAAACCAAATTATCAATATCGTGAAAAAAAATTCATATAAAAATTGTTAACCTTGGCCATTAATTGAAAATTAACTAAGTTAGACTAACCCTAATATCGTACACATAGTCATCTTCATTGTAATGTACAATACAGCTACAATTCGAAAGACTACGATGTCCCTTGTTAGAGAAATATATTGAAACTTAAGATGATACCAGATTTTTAGATTGGGAAAATTCAATTCAAGAAACAGTGATGAAACAAGATATAAAAAATTCCACCACATTGATAGTGAAACTCATGATAGTCCAAGACTTTTATATAACTTTTATATTGCGAAAATCAAATCAATCTTTTTTCAATATGCAGTATAATACTTCTCAGAAAAATACTTCCCAGGGAACAGACCCACAGATAAATTCTATGTTGACAAGATCTTATTAAGCCAATCCCATTCTCTCACTCATCTTCTTGCTAAGATAACGGGCAGGCGTGTTTCTCACGAAACATAATGGTCCGATGGGCTCCCCACGCTCACGCCATTAAATTTTTCCGGTTATCTGTTAATTTTCCCGGTCAGCCTCACACTTTTCAAAGTCACTTTTTATGGTCTCACATTCAATCGATTGTATACGCAGGCTTGAGATGCTCATTCTAGATCTGACTTATCCAGAAATTATTGCTTCACTATAGGTTATTTTAAGATTTGAGCGTATTTTATATTTAAGTTTTTAATTTAGACTAAGTATGTACGATCCTCACTCTCCCCATGTAAAAAAATATTAAACCGTTATGTGTTCACAGCAATTGAGACTGAATTGATTGAATTTTACAAAGAAAATGTTGGAGGTCCTCGTATAGGAAAAGTGACTCTGAAACCAAGGATTATTGAATGAATAATAAACAACAGTCACTTTTGATTTCCACCCAAAAAAAAAAATGGCTCTCAAGCGAAATATTGCTGCAATGCCTCAGCGACTCCCGTTCTGTTGTCGAGACCACCGTTTGGCACTTATCTGAGCTTTGCGAATCGTTTCTCTATTCTTGCTATAAATCACCAAGCCGAGGGCCCCATTACTGCTGCAACAAGAACTCCCCATTACTGCTGCAACAAGAACTCATGAACAACAAGCTTTCTTTGCGAAAACCAAATATGTGATTATAGAAATGGGAAGGGCTCCCCCTCCTCCCCGCGAAGATAATGATTGGAAATGGCAAAAGGTTAGACTCAGAAAACTCAATTATTCAGCTAGGAGGGCGATTGGTCAACCAACAGGCCATGCTCGAAGATCTCAGCATTATCAGGAGGAGGGTTTTTTAAAACCTACCCATTTAAACAAAACCTTTAATCGAGATATCATTCCTTAGCAGAATTTTTCAGCAGAAATTTTGATGGGCAAGGATACCCTTGGTCGTCATTCTATACAAAACCTTTAGAATGCAACGAGTGACAAGCATTTTGAGGATGAATTATCAAAGAATCCACCAACCACTAAGATAGGGTCGGTGATTGAAATCAACAATCAAACCCTATCTAAGCATCAGAAGCATTGTAAAGAATGCGTCATCTTTGCCAGATGGGAAATTTTGGGTATTCCGACCGAACAAATTGTTGACTAGTTAAAAACATCGTTTAAGGGCTAGGTAAGTATTGATTTCCTTCTTGACAATTTCCTTGCAATAGAATGCTGCAACCCGGGTTTGAGAAATAGGCTTCTATTTGGGGAGATCTTAACATACAAGGGTTTCAGTTTAGAATGTTGGGAATGGCAACCCCTTTTTTGTCCATCCCGGTTAAAGCATTTTATGGTAAATAGAGCAATATCAATTGAGAATTTACTAGTAGAACTTCGTAATATTGAAATCTTTAAAATGATAGGCAATAAAATTGGGAAATTCGTATGTGTTAAAAAAAACCCCTCTTAAATTCTCTAACCAGGTCCTCATGGTAAACATGGATATCAACATCAAAACTTTAGAAAACATAACGTTAAAATTCAATAACTACATTCTAACCCTAGAATTATCCTTTGATGATGGTCCCATTGGAGAAGATTTCCCCAGGAAATATTCTCCCATGATGACACACCCTAGGTTAAATTTTAACAATACGGGCATGTCACTTAAATTTTGGGAAGGAATTGGGAGTTTCACTCTGGAGGGCCTTGAATCTAAAAAGAAAGATCCCAAGTACCAAGCCTTTGATCGAACAGAGGATCGCTGCTTTAAGTCCCCTCCCAAGGACTTCCTCATCAAGAATACAAGTTCCCTATCCCTCCCATCTCTGGAAATTGGCTTGACATCAATAGGAGACCCTAGGATCAAGAATCTATATTTAGAAGAAGGAGAGATTAGTGAGCCTCCTATACAGAAGGATCAGCCATGTTTAGTAAATAACACCGTCTCTATATTAAACAAAAACCCAAGGATGATGAGCCCTTCGAGGCCTCCATCAGAAGGAAATTTATTCCCCTCTGAGCAATCATTGGTGAAGGAAAGCTGCCCCCCGACTTTGGTTATTGGTTCTAGTCAGGATCAATCGTCAACTCAAGTTATTGATAGGATGAACAATGGGGGGGCAGAGGAATCTTCTCCTCCCTTGAAGAGTGACTCTTTGGCGGATGTAGACACAGAGAATGAACAAGTAGCTAGGGAGATCAATATTATTGCCAATTATATTGGGGAAGAAGTAGTTAATGACCTAATGGAATAATTTGTGGATGAGGTTTGCGATTTGGAGGAATTGGATAAACAGAGGGAACTCTACGTTAAAAATTTAGTGGATAATGCCAGAGTCAATTTGGAAACAGAAGAACTTTTCATGGCTTTGGACAATCTGGAAAATGAGAACCCAAACATTCTAGGCATTCATAACTTAGAGGAAAGAAAAGACTCTCCCGACTGTGTCAAGTTCATCAAAAGAAGGGGCAGAAGATCCCTTGCTGAATTAAGAGCCAAAGATGGGGAAGCTAGGGGACAACCTAAAATCTCATATCTTATTGTAGGGGAGGGGAAGTTCCTCCCCATAGAACCATGAAAATCATATCATGGAATGTTAGGAGCTTGAACGCCCCTAACAAACAACGTATCATAAAACGTTGTATATCTGAATCAAAACTAGACATTAGTCTAATCCAAAAAACTAAAATGAACTCATCCAAGATCAACCTTTTTGAGAAGAAATTAGGTTTTAGAAAACTGAACCATTCCTCGGCCATGGGGGCTTTAGGAGGCTTGGCAATCATCTCGAATCCTAGATATTCCTCATTTTCACCATTAGAGATAAAACAGAATTGGATAGGTGGAGTGGTAGCAAGCTATAACAATAAGTTAAGATTTAACCTGACCAATGTTTATGGTCCTATCCAGAATAGGGACAAAGCCCTTGTTTGGTTGGAACTTGAGGCCTTCCTATGTAACTACCCGAATGAGATTTGTATCATTCAAGGAGATTTCAATGCCATCACTAAGGAAGAAGACAAAAGGGGAGGCAGTAGCAAGCTACCCCCAGTGGCTATGGACTTCAATAACTGGATCCACAAGAATTCTTTGTTGGAAATTCAAACAGCAGAGAACACCTTTAAATGGAACAATAGAAGGAAAGGTTTTTGCAATATTGCGGAAAAACTTGATAGATTTTTAATCCATGAGGGGCTTTCGGAGTTCAATTATACCATGGAAGCAGAGATCCTACCTTTATCTAGCTATGACCATTTTCCACTTCAACTTAACATTTTGATAGATTATTCTCCTAGAAACTACCCTTTCAAATTTGAAAGCATGTGGTTCAAGGATGACAACATCACGAACCTAATTGAACACTGGTGGAGTGATTCAGTTTTTGTAGGCTTGAAAATGTTTATTGTGGCCAACAAATTAAAGTTTATCAAAAGAAAGATCTTGGAGTGGAATAGGGAGAACTTCGGTAACATCTTTGACAAGAAACTCTTAATAGAAAAGGATCTTAAGGATGTTAATAAGGAAGTTCTGGATCAGGGGATGGACAAACCTCTCTTCCTTAAAGAAAAATATTTACTATCTGAGTATGAAAAGATTCTATCCAAAGAAGAAATCTTCTGGAGACAAAAATCCAGGGAATCTTGGTTGAAAGATGGAGATCGCAACAACAAGTTCTTCCATAATAGCACCAAGCAGAAGAGATGGGTAAATCAAATCTCTAACATTAAGAATAGCCAAGGAGTCAACCTGGCAAACCCGGTAGATGTTGCATCGGAAGCTATTAGGTTCTTTGAAGGCGTCCTAAACAACACTGATGGGTCCAACCTTTGGGGCCAACTTAATATTATTAACAATCTTCCAAAACTCATTAATGAAGAACACAATAGATGCTTGCTTAAGAAATTCTCTAAGGAGGAGGTCAAAGCCACCCTCATGAAGATGAATCGAGATAAGGCTCTGGACCTAGATGGCTTCCCTACTAGCTTCTTCCAACAATGCTGGGGATTTATGGGTCCGAAGATCACGGAGGCCTTAGAGGGTGTTAGAAACTCAGGGAAGATACTCAAGGAGATCAACAATACTTTCCTAGTACTGATTCCAAAAAAAGAGAAACCAGACAGCTTCAATGATTATAGGCCCATAGCCCTGTGTAACACCCTTTATAAACTCCTTACCAAAACCATAGCAACAAGACTTCAGAAAATACCCCTCTCATCATTAGCAAAGAGAAAAGAAGCTTTGTGGCTAATAGATCAATCTATGATGGGGTAATAATAGCCCAGGAATCTATTCACTCGGTCCAGCTTAATAATGCACCAAGCATGCTAGTCAAATTAGATATCAGTAAAGCCTATGACAAAGTAGACTGGCAATTTTTATGCAAATGTTTGGAAGCATTTGGCTTCTCCAAATCTTGGCTCAACCTAATCTTTGAATGTATCTCCACTCCTAAGTTCTCTATTATGGTCAACAGCACTCCTAAAGGCTTCTTTAGTAGCTCGAGGGGGCTTAGGTAGGGGGACCCTATGTCTCATTTCCTCTTTGTTATTATGGCAGAGGCTCTAGGGAGGTCTATCTCAAAAACCAAAGAGGAGGGTGGGATCCAAGGTATTCGCATTACCAGTGGTCTTACCTCCATCACCCACCAAAAATTTGTTGATGATACAATGCTTAGGGAAGCAAGGGCCTTCAAGGGCATCCTCAAATCCTACATGGCAGCATCGGGTCAAGAGGTCAATCTGGAGAAGTCGACTGTGTTTATGTTCAACATAGACCCCACATCTGGGGATGAGATCTGTAAAGCCCTAGAGATCAAGTCGGGTCTCCTCCCTTGCAAATATCTAGGCACCCCCCTAGATAAAGGAAGTAGGTCATCAAAGTCATGGGAACACTTGGTGGATAAAATCAAATTTAGGATTAATACTTGGAAAGCAAGATGGTTGTCCTCTGCATGTAGGGCAACCTTGGTTAAATCGGTCTTGGTAGCTATGCCCATTTACCAACTTTCCTGTCATAATTTATCGTCCAAAAAATGGGATGAACTTAACAAACACCTTAGGACGTTCTTCTGGCAAGGTGCCAATGAAGACAAGAAATTATCACTCCTATCTTGGGACAAGATGTGTAGACCAAAAGAAGAAGGAGGTGCCGACATAAAAAATCTTCATGACCAAAGAAGAGCCCTTGGGGCTAGGCTAGTTTGGAGAATGTTCAGACATCCCCATCTGAAGTGGGCAAGGATATTGCACCATAAATTCCTTAATGGAGGTAATCCTATCCAATTTTTTAGAGAAAACAACCCACCCAGAGTATCTCGCATATGGAACTTTATGTTGGAATGTAGAAATATTATTTCAAATAAACTCACCTAGAACCACGGTTCCGGGGATGAAGCCCTTTTTTGGTATGACTCCTAGGGAGGGTATAAGGGTATTGAGAAAATTTATGACTTTGGGTCTTGTCGAGCTCTCCTTGAATCACATAGAGGAAATTTGTTAAGGAACTACATCTCCCCCTCAGAGGAAGGGGTGGGGTGGCAGTGGATAGATAGAGAAAATGAGGATATCCCTAGAAGGGATAAAAACAAACTCATGGCAATTCTTAGAGAAAGGAACATCTCCTTTGGCCTAAATAAGGATAGGCTTGTATGGGATGGCTCCTTGAATTGGGAATATAACTCTAAGGACGGGTACTCTCATATCACCAAAGCCCACCTCAAACCCATGACAGAGATGCCTTTGAAACTTTGTCGAGATAGGTACTGCCTACCTAAGGCTGGAGTCTTCACATGGATTTCTCTCCAGAACAAGCTCTTGACAGCTGATAAATTCAGAAGGATGGAGTATGAGGGACCTAGCAGATGCCCTCTCTGTGAGATGAATGAAGAAGATACCAACCATCTCCTCCTCCATTGCACCTATGCAAACCAATGTTCAGTCTGGTTTACCAAGAAACTTGGCTAGTCCTCTGCCTTTCCCCAATCCATTTTAGGGATGCTCAGAGCCTGGCCTCTCCTTAGACAAGGGTGTCTTTTTGAATTCTTATGGATCTCTCTTCCATCTTCCATAATATGGGAACTGTGGAAGGAGAGAAGTAAACATTTTTTCAAAAATGAAAAACTAGAGGTGCATCGGGTAATCAATAAAATTGAGGCTGCTATTATTGAACTCATAAATAGCCGGATCAACTCAGGTTTGAAGAAGAATGACATAGTAACCTATTGGGATGAAAAGATGAAAGGACTATGGCAGGGTCTATCTATCCCACCCTCTGTGGGAGATGGCCCTGAGGGAAATCTCATTAGAAAAGCTGAATGTAGGTGGCATCCTCCAGGCGAGAGATGGCTAAAGTTAAACTTTGATGGGGCTTCCCGAGGCAATCTAGGAGTGGAAGACATAGGATGCTCTGTCCATAACTGGGAAGGTAAGGAAATAGCCATCTGTGCACTCCCGGTAGGCATCAAATCTAATAACTGGGCAAAATTTATGGCCTTGGTGGAAGGCCTGCATCTTTATAGAAAATTACGTGTGAAGAAGTTGGATATTGAAGTGGACTCTTCTATTATTGTCAATGCTCTAAGAAAACGCAGTATGCCCAATTGGAGACTCAACACCCCGCTGTCTCGGGCCATTGATTTATGCCAAGGGTTTGAGAGGTTTATGGTCAATCATATCTATAGGGAGGGCAACAAAAGGGCGGATGAGTTAGCTAACATGGGAGCGGATGGCATCCATCTCCCCTCAAACTACATCTGAAGCTTTCCTTTCACAAATATATGCTTATACATACCCTGTCAATCTCGCAAACCTACCCTGATTTAGGCATATAATAAGCCCACCATTCACTCACACTTACACTCATTTTTACAATATATATATATATATATTCAAATGTATATATAATTTAAGAAAACAGATAAGCATATATCCTATTCTAATTCATCAGCAATGCAAAATATGTAAGTTTTAAGACTAGTAGGAGGCAATAGTATATAGAAATAATCATATGTATATAAACATGCATGCATATCTCGTCACATCTAAAATATGCAGACATGGATATATAGGTATTACTATTCACATATACATTACAATCTATTAGGATTAAAATTTTACCTAGCCATTAAAATTCGGCTATTTTTCTTCTCTATGCCATGTAAATTTAGTAGACCTTTTCCCTTAGCCCCAACTATTAGAAGAGATGTGCCTTTCCATTGTCGGATATCTTGCGTTAGCATCTCCTCCTCGATTAGTGCTATTGTGACGACACCCTAGTAATGATGAGGTGACACTCCCCCAGCGATTTGAAAGCTTGAGTACCCTCAGCTTAAAGGCTTAAGGTGGTGGTAATTATTTCTTAGATCTTTGAAGATTGCAACCCTTGCATCGTGACCCTCCGATCTTGATCCTAAGATGCTCTACAACTATTCTAGCTGCTCTTCACAAAGCATTAACTCGCCATCTTTATTTAAGCTGCTGGGTTGGGGTCCTTGTCTATCTCTCATTTAGCTCTGATGGACACCCCTCTCAGACTTCTTGGGCTGAAACTATAGATGGCCTTTGTTGGGGAGATCAAAGAGGAAAGAATGAAAGGCATCCTGGCCCAACAGAATCCTCTGATTACTAGTGCCATGATGAAAACTTTGGGGAAAGACTATATCCTGAATGAGGATCGAACTAGAGTGAACCCTGACATTGCAGCAATGTTCCTAGCTATTGCCATGCATCTAGAGAAAGAAAGAGAAGTAGTGGTGAAGCTGTGTAAAAAGGTCTTCAAAAAGAAAGTCTTGGGCAAACTAGAAAGGGTGGTGGTCAACATTGATGAGGAGCTTACGGCTCCTAAGCCCCGGGACTAGGATGTTCTTATCCGAAAGAATAAACCAGTGCCCCAATTTCCCATCCTGGTTATTGAGGATCTTGTAGCCTTTGAATCTTATAGTCATGTCAAAAGCAGGAATTTCTTCTTCCTCTCATGGATTCTACAAGTCAAAAAGCCCCCACGGGAGAAATGGCTGATCAACTACCTCGAAGCTGAAAATATCACAGTCATCCTGGACAATATGTCAATTCCTCCCTCTCCTGTAGACCCCTCTTCAGCAAAGATAGAGAGCTCGGGCTTCAAGAATCTTCACAAGTAAGGAAGGAGAGGTTGAGGCTCCTGGCCCTCCGGGTTACCTGTGTTGTGATAAATGTTTAAATCGGCCCACTAATGGGGGATCTTGCCTCTGGTTTTCCTTTTGTCTTCGTTGAACTCTCTATGGTTTAACTTCCATACATATTATACATGCTAAAAATACTTATGGATGTTCATTATACATGTTTATGAGACTTAGTTATGGTTTTGCTCTAATTTTTGGCTTATGGGTTTAGGTAATTCTCTGCTCATTCAATCGTCTATCTCACTTTTAAGGCAATGCTGACCCAACATGACATATATATATATATATACACATACATATATATACATATATACATATATATTTAAATATATATATATAGTATATACTTAGCTCTATTTATGCATTTGTTTATTTATTTGTAATATTAGTTCTAGCACGGTTGGTACTGCGTCCTTTCGGAAGAATTCAAAATCCCTTGAAGCAATCTCATAAAAGAGGGCTCTCATTTTAGGTAGCTATGAACCTTATGATAAGAAGGTGTCTATGATTTCTACTATTTTTAATCTATGATGGTTGGTAGGCTCCTCTGTTCTATTTAGAGTTGGATCCGGAAGGGCTGTTTTTGGTTGAATACTCTATTTTTTCCAAAAATTTGGTATTAGCTGAGCATTATGGGTATAGGATATCTTTGTTGGCTAACAATTGTTGTGATATTATGATGATATGATTGGTTGGAAAGATCTGGCAGATATGAGCCACTATGAGAATTTGTTAAGTTAGTTATGTCCCAAGCTTTTATATCTTTTGTAGTCTGAAATCTCTATTTTTATACTATCATCGAGCTAGGTTGAAAGGTGTTATGAGGTTCTTGTGCAGTTTAGGGGTTTGGTCAAATCCATATTTGGCATTTTTCAGGTAAAGATTGTGTTGTCATTCCGATCGAGGATGTCATCATCAGAGATGGGGCATCTTGTAGCTCAAAGGAAATTGCGACGTGTCTAAAAGCATTCTCTTGTAGATCTTCCTAGATACATGATCAAGAGATCCTTGTATCATCTCCCTTATTTTAAGCTATCTCTAGTTTCATTTCTCTGATCCAGAATGGATCTGGGCTAGACCACAAGTTTTCTTCCCTCCATTCATTCCTATCGGTGCCCACACTGAATGGAGTTGTAATTATATCTTATTAATAAAATTTCTTCGGCCTCGACCTTTTATTGATAAAAAAAAAAACAGTCACAACTTCCCATGATTTCCTTATAGCAGATAATAATGAGGGAAAACTTTATGCAAGTTGTGGGCCAACTACAGACCAATAGAGTATAATGCTTGAAGTAAATTATTATTTGTAGAATTGAAAGATTGATTCACAATAAGATTTGTTTTACACTAAAATTAAACCATTCTTATTATATTACTTTCACAAATATATATTATTTTTTATTATTGTTCCTTACATAATTTGGTAGGCTAAATAAGAATTTATATGCTTTTGTTTTACATTAATTTTGGTTAAATCTAAAGGAAGTGTAAAAAAATATTGTTATATAAATATTTTATATAAATTTATATAGAAAAATATTATTTTACAGACATATTTTACAATAATTATAAAAGACAAGATATGATAATTGACCTACTCATCTTTATCAAAAAAAATAAAAAATAAAACTAGGGTAATTGACCCCTCACAAAAATGGATAATGCTCTGGTTGGCAAGTTTGTGGGTTGAGGTCCTAATATCATGGTAGTTAGGAAGTGGTCTACTACTAAATGGGATATCCAAGGTAGTCTCTCTAATTTGGCACTCCTTAAAGGCCTCTTTTGTTTTTCATTCTCTCTCTCAGAGGATTGTGTAAAAGTTCTCTCCTCCGGGCTGTGGCTTTATGGGAAACAAATGTTACATCTTAGGAAATGGTACTCAAGCCATAAACTTGACTCCCTGCTCTCTAGTGTGATCCCTAAATGTGTTTGTCTGCCTAGTCTTCCCCTTGAATACTTGGATGAGGAGATTATGGAAGGGATTGCCAATTCGTTTGGCCAATTTATTGTGGTGGATTGAGTCACTCACCAATAGTTCTAGTGTGATCCCTAAATGTGTTTGTCTACCTAGTCTTCCCCTTGAATACTTGGATGAGGAGATTATGGAAGGGATTGCCAATTCGTTTGGCCAATTTATTGTGGTGGATTGAGTCACTCACCAATAGTTGAGAATGGTTTTTTCTCAATTTTGTGTTGGTGTTTCTCCTAGTACCTTTCAACCAACTTTTTGGGTGTTGAAGTCCCAATTCAACTCTTGGAGTCAACCCCTAGAGTATGAGAATTCAACCCTTTTTTGTTAGCATTGCTTGTCTGCTAGTCACCTAGCTAATGCTTGCCCCCAGGTTGCTATGGTGGTTTCGGAACCAAAAGGAAAGGGTAATATTTCCTCCCCTCTTGCACCTGCTCTTGGCTTGGATTCGTTGGATACTGGCCTACTGAGTGGTGATGTGCCCCCTGCTATATACATATACATATACATATACATATAATTAGAAATTAATAAAATAATAAGGATACATGTATATAACTATTAAATAAATAAATAAAGCATTTAGGATAAAATAGAATAATAAGAGATAAGTAAGGAAAGAAGGCACTTTTATTTCCAATTTATTGATGCAAGACAACTCCTATTTATGAAGAGAGGGGCACAAGTCTAAAAGGAAGTCATGCCATTAAATCAATAGGGCATCCATATTTGAAGGAGGCATTTTAAGGTCAAAGGAAGGGAAAAAAACAAGTCACTAGGTCATTAATAAAAACCCTATGACTCCCTTGACTAGAGCACACTATTTTAATGAGAAATTTGTACTACCCTAAAGGTAATTGCTCGTAGATGATATATACAATTACTTTAAGTTGGGTGCATACATTCCTTTATTTGTTCCACTTTGTACACACACCATAAGATTGGTTGTTCCCTTTGGTCATACATCACAAAATTGTTTGAGCTATCACAACACCCTTTTGCAACATATTTTCAAGAGTACTCAATAAACAAACCATTTTTTAGTGGCTAGTAATCTTTGATATCATTTGTGTGAACCCACCTAGTAGATGTAAGGATTTTTACCAACTTGCGAGACATTCACTTGTTCATGGGCTACCAAGCATAACACAACTTGCTATCCTTTTGACTTATCAACACTTGCGGATGGTTTCTAGTAAGTATATGAGGATCTTGCTATTCCAAGAGGTCGTGCCTTGTGTTTGTGAATATAGTTCCGAGTGAGAGTCTGCAGATTTTACTAGTCCTAGATGTCATACATTGTTTTCTTCATGTATGGTGGTGCATGTGTTGTGTGAGATGCATGCATGTTTCTAATGTTAATCATAATTTTTATCACTTAATTATTGATCTTTAATCTTCATATTGTATAACTATAAGACCCTAAGTCTTCAGGGATACCATCTTGTCAAGGTTGAAGTCATCTTGTCTCTTCAATGTCTTGACAAAATGCCATTAAATAATAGTTGGTCAACTTAACCAACACCAAACTAACTTTTCATAAATATGTGACAATTTATCCTCCTTCATAGATAATCCTATTGGTAAAAATAGAGGCCCCAATTTTAAACATTCCCCCATTTGGGAAAAAAAGTTCAACTTAAAAAATCTTAAGTGGCTTCACCTTTTCATGTGGAACCTTGACTTGTTCATTTTGATGATGCAACTTGAGTTATCACTCACTTTAAGAAAGTGGATTGTATAGTGGATTGCATGATGTTTCTTGTATATCTATTATGAGTCAAATTTTTTTTAATAAACCTACTAAATTTTACCTCTTAAATATGTTGTAAAAATCCAACCTTTATTTCTTCAATTCATGTTTGTATGACTCCAAATATACTAGTGCATAGTAGGATGCACTAATTGGTGTTGTAGGTTGAAACTTGACATGTCAAAAAAGGACTTTGTCCTATTGAATTATGCAAATCTTCATGTTAGCTATCCTTCAATTCAAAGTAGATCATCAACCCACATGTATAAGTAGTCAACATTATAAATGTGCAATACACATTTAAGTATGTGATTAACCACCTCTATCTAATATGCTCTCTATGGTTGAAAGGTCATAGAATGACCTAATTAGGAATCCAATATTACCACAAGGATTACTAAAATGTATTGATGAATCTTGCATTCAAACACAAGTGATGTAGGTATCCCATAATATAACTGAACATGATTGAAGAAAATACACATAATCTATAATAGAGTGCAATTTTTTTATAGCAACTGAACACAATGTGTTATTTTAAAAATCCATCCACTACAACAAATACACAATCCTTATAATGTTTTGCTATAGTGAGTGTATGTTAGATTGATAAGGGATTTTTAGAAATAGTTATGAAATACTCTTACATGGTCTATTATACATTATAATGTATGTTGTTAAAAACTATTTAGTTTCATAACCTTCACATTACAAAAGAAAAAGAAATCATTCTTATTATTATATTTCACAAGTATAAGCTATTCTACTTAAAGATATTTTAATGCAATATAAAGCATGAGAGTATTGTTCCAATATTATGTACACATTATTTTCATTGATCAATTTCTTATTCAAACCCAAATTTGTATTAGATATTGACATGACACCCCTTCTTCAAATGAAATCATTCTTTCAAATAAGTGAGAAAATCATTTCATGGTCCTTATTCTTATGATACTTCACCCTTTACATTACATGATCACCAAATACTATATCTTAAATTGTATTAAAAATAGGTGAAAGCAATTTATAATATTACAAAAATTAATGAATAATGATGAACAACAGATACCCTAACTGGTACTAAGAAGGGGGGGGGGTGAATCAGTACAGCCAAAAACTTTCTCAACAACTTATCAAGTTAAAGCAATACCAACTAGTTGTCATCATTATTGAACTTAACCATGGCAATACAAGTTAAACATAGTAAGACTTCAGACACCATAAACTGATAAGTCTAAACACTTCAAATACATTCAATATTTGATAATAACTTCACCCATAAACATATGCATGTGGTATACCAGTAATACCATAACCTATTAACTCTGCATGCATAATATTTCAAACAAAGAATGCATAATCATCACATGAAAAATGCACAACTCATGACACATATTTTTTAACGTGGAAACCCAAATGGGAAAAATAATGGTGGGGATGAATACCCACAAGCTTGTTTTGAACTCTTTTGAAGCTTGCTCTGTAAGGAGTCTAGTCTGGTTAAAGACTTTACAATAAGGTTCTACTCGGAACCAATCCTGTTAGAGATCACCCGGTTAAGGGATGGCTATATACCCTGTTAAAGGTTGAAACCCTGTTAAAGATTACCTCGCTAGAGGATTTGAAGAACTCAATGATCTTGAGTCACCTGGTTAAAGGATTTACAATAAGCCTGTTAAAGCTACCCGGTAAAGGGATTTTCCAACTGTTGAAATGATTAGAAGAGAACACGTAAAAACTCTGATCTGATAACAACACTACATGCTAAGGCAAATCCTTTTCAGTTCCTCTACTCTGCAATCACACTCTATAGTTTTCATTTACTGGTCTGGCAAGTATCTCATCACTCGGATACACACACACACCATCTGCCAACAACTTTATAATAACAAACATCATCGACCTTATACACAATAGTTAGGTCGGTAGCATAAACCCTAAACCCTAAGCATCTTAGGTTTACACCACAGGCGGTCTAATCCTGACCATCCAAACACATTGCATAGAGTATTACAATTTCAAACATATCACAAGACAATATGCAGCATTCATTCTTCACCACACATGGGAATCAGCAACTCATCACGCTTTCTTCTCATACCGCCAAGAAGAGTGTTCATTCCCAAAGTAGACTTTTAATGCAGTCAATCTTCTCATGCAAGATCCTTAAGGAAATCCTTCACGTGCATAAGGATGATGTGGCACCTCGATCTCATTCACATCTCTTAGCTAATCTCATCACAGAGTACCATCGGTTGCATCACACAAGTTGGATTGCCAAACCGGTAACCCTAGAGCTGAGACTACCAATTGGTAGTCACACTTAGTGAAACCCCGACACCAGTTCACTACATGTCTTCATACTTCTTCATACTGGTTCACCAACTTCTTTTAATCTACATACTGGTTTACTTGAACTTATTGATATCAATGACAACATACATTATGATCATATGAACATGTCGGTTCATCATATGCCAATAATATCGAACAATCTCCCCCTTTGGCATTGATGGCAATACTCAGTGTAACATTGCAACTGTAAACATCATAGACCAATGTATCTTCATCATCAGATATCTTCTCCTCCATACATCAGATATATTCTCCCCCTTTGACAACAATGCCAAAGTGGAGGCACAAGCTTCCATACTTTACTATACTACTCCCCCTATGGAGTAGCATCCTTTTACATATCAATCCTGGAAGATATGTCATTGTAGTACCTGACTGATGTAGAGCACACAACTCTAGTTGACTTCATGAAGGGGCAGAACCCCTAATTCACCTGTCAAATAGGTAAATGTAGTCTTTGGTAAGGGATTAGTGAATATGTCTACTAGTTGCTCCTTACTGGAAACATGTTGTAGTACAACCTCCTTAATCTGAACTTTCTCTCTCAAGAAGTGATATTTAAGCTCAATGTGTTGTTTGTGCTTGGAAACATTTACGAGGGTTTTCTTCGACAAATGGGAAAGTTTGGTTTGCAATGGCAATCGTTTGTCTAGGGCATAATTCATTTTTTTAATAATTTTAGTGTGAAATTATGAAAAATCATCTAATTCATGCTTGATACGTAGAAAGAATGTTTTGGGCATTGCTGTAGATTTCAAATAATTAGTAATCCATGGGCTTTGGGCGTTTTGTAGGGTTTAAAGGGTATCTGATAGCAGTGCTGAAATTTATGTTTAGGGTTTTTAAGAACAGACAAAAGTAGCATTAAGGGATTGTGTAATAAGGTTGTTTGTGCCCTTAAGTTGAAATATTTGATCATAAAATTTTCATATTTTACATTGATTTTTTTAACAATTTCTGATCCTTTCCTTCTTCCCATTACGTTAAACATTTGTGAGCAAATTGACAAATTGTTCAAAGAACTATTCTAAGGTGGTCTGATCTTCTGTCTAAATCCACAGCATCATCAGATACCCTTTCCACAGTCTATTTGCACACACAGAGACATAGAAAGTTGTGATGAGCAGAGAGACAATTTGACTCTTTACTGGGTATGGCGTACTAGAATCAAGTGGATATGAAACATGAATCATGGTTCTGAGTAATATTAATCCATGGATTATGTCAGCTACTAATAAACAATCCGAACATGGTAAGGATTTTGTCTCGACTACCTACAAGATGTAATAACAGTTGTATTATGGTTTAGGAAAGAAGGATCTAAAACTTGTATTTGGTTCTTGTATTGTTACATTAATTAAGAAGACTTTGATTTTCCTGTGTATACAAACATTAGCTCAAATGTCTTGGAGTTTAATATACTAGTAATTATATGAAAACAAATTATCTAAGACACTTATCAACACCAAACAAGCAAACTGTTTGACCAAAATATTTAAAAGGAAGCAGGGTGAAAATTTTCGTTAAGTTTCCATTCCAGGCATATTTCAGATACATGCATTGACTGATTATTCTTTATTCAAACCCCAAGATCTAGACAATTTCAAATCAAAACAATTTTATAATAATTGTTGATGTTTCCTTCACTTGGATACAATTTGATGACTTTCCAGATGTGTCTTATGATCCAATATTTTAATTTTATTTAGTTTTCTTTTCTTTATTTTTTGATTGGTTAATATGCTTTTGTGGGGATACCCTTTGGCTTAAATGCCACGACCAAGGCATAACTATTCCTTGAGATTCACCCAGGACTTGCAATTGGTCTTGTCAATTGGGGTATATGTCATAACCAAAATTGGGCATGGTTTTTTCACCCAATGAGGTCATTCCATTTGACTTCTTCTATTTGGTTTACAAAATATCTTTCTATTTAATTTTAACTATTTTTTTTTCAATCAAAATCCTCCTATGGAGCAGAGTTTTGTAGCAACATTGCTTGAGCTCATTCCATTTGACTCATTTGATTTTGTTTCCAAAATATCTATTTATTTAATTTGTAACTATTTTTTTACCTTCATTTAGGTTAATTTGTATATTTCAGTTGATCAATAGATACTTTTAAAATAATACAATAATATAGCAGTTATGTCAGCATTCATCTGTTTGTCTTGAACATCAGTCTCCACTGTTAGGCCTCTGTAATAAAACTCCCTCTTTCTTATATCTGCTTGATGGGAAGATAGTTTTTTTTTTAATAGAGAACATTGCTTTAAGAGATAGGGTTTAACATTCAATACATATTAAAATTCAATATGTGAATTCCCAAAAGGTTTGAAAATGAACCAAAAATTAATGATTTCGCGATTGAAGTTTTTTTATAAAGGTTTTAGGTATTTTAAAAAATGAAATTTGTTTTGTCGGGTTCATAACAAAAAAAAAATATGTTTTTCTTTAGGGTTTTGAAAAGCTTTTCAGAGATCTACAGCTGCATAAATGTGTCATTTAAAATAAATAAAAAACTACGATCTGTATAAATTTGCCAACGGTCTATGTTGTGGTTGGATGAAAAAAATCTCAACAACCCTTTTCGCCCTTTTAGAAATCTCCTAAAGATGAGGGTTTGCGCTTTGGAACTTGGTAGATTGTTGCATGCCCCTCCAAATTGGCATTCTGAATGGCATTTTTTACTACTTTTTTGGTTATTAATGTTTGTTGATTCCTCACAATCACTAGATTGTTCTGTTCTTGATTTTTCATGTTAGAATTTAACGTTAATCACATATTTATTTAGTTTAGGATCCATTCTCTTGATTGTTTCTAATTGTGCTTTCTATTCTCCTTTGGATTCTTTCTTTGTTTTTGATTAGGATAAACAAGTTTTGAGGGACTAGAAACCCCATACAACAGGTTTGAAGGAACTTGAAACCCCCAGATAACATAGGGATCTGGACCCAACAATAGGATGCTACAAGCAAATAGATCAAAGACACCTAACAACCAACACTAAACGGAAGCCAACAAGATTACAAAGATAGGACAATATAAACCATGTTGGTAGATCCAACGGATCTAAAATACCTTGTAGACCATGAAGATAGAGAACAAGGGTTTGTCTGGCACCCTCAGCCAACAGGCAAGGATTTCCCAAGCACCCTTAACTTGAAGAAAATTCACCAGCAAATCATCAGCAAAACCTGATCCGAACCAAAAACAAAGATTGGCTAGACTGGCCACTTGAAAACTAGCAGCATCCAGGCTAGCCCTGAAGAGAAAACAATGGATTATTTCTTTGTTGCAATTTAACATATTATTGCTCTCTAATGGGATTAGTCCGTCAAGTTTAATTTTAGCTATGAATGGACCAATGACAAATTTAAAAAACTACATTACATTACTATAGAAAACAAGGAATTTCAAAATGATAACCGCATAAGAGATTTCCAAGAAAGCATCTTAGATTGATTAAACAATATTGATCCTAAACATCAATGAAAGTTACAACCCTTATAGATAAAATACCTTAAGCTTCTGTAGTGGAGAATTGTGGAAGACAAGAAATTTCTGGATACATTTATGACACTATAGTCAATTTAATAATTGTGTAATTCAATCGTATTCCCCATTTCTTATGCACTTGATTAAAAATTACCTAGACTTCATTGAGTCACATTAATCTATCATTCATTTCTATGTTTAGTTAGATCCGTCTACCATGGAAATCTATCAATCGTCCGTGATATGTAAACAAAACACTCTAAATTCCACGTGGAACAAAATTAACTGCTCTGTTGTTCATGAACCTATAGTCAGTCCAAGTTGACATCATAATCTAATATTCATAGGAGTTTGAAAATAATGACATTAAATTATAGTACTTAGTTCAAGCAACGCTGTCTGAACCACAAAATTTTAACCTAACTTGTATTGTGCACTACTTTGTACAAGAAAATAACATTGAAATGTTAGGACAGTTCATCATAGGGATATACACAGATCACTTGCAAGTGGGCTGTAAATGTCAAAAACCATCTACACAATGCTTGGCCAAATAAATTTCATAAAAAAATTTCATATTTTCTAGATTGGTTCTGGATATTGATTCATATAGGAAATTAAGAAAAAAGAAAGGAGCAATTTTTTTTATCACATACATAAATGAATCATTCTAGCTCCAAAAAAGTAGATCTCAACAGCTTATGGTTAGTTCTAGCAAAAACATCTCTCCACACACTTTATACCCTAATACTTCACACCTCCAATTGTCTGGGTGATTTTTTGATAATGATAAAAGGGCATAGGCAGCTCCTCTTCTGGCTTTACAATTTTGAGTTTTTTTCCCTGCATATAGATTTTGTTACTTTATAATTCTTCTCTACTTCAATACACTCATTCCCATTACAATCCTGCATATCCATTGTTGATAATTTCATCCCACATTACCATCTCTCCTATATGCTACAATAATTATATTCCTGAAGATGTTGCCTTCCTCTTCAATGTGCTAATTCACTTTATGGGTTCCCACCAAACTCCTCCATTATTAGCAATTCAACTGCTAAAATTGTTTATCCTAACATCAATCTCACAAAAATGATTTAGTCTATATATACCATTTGCCTTCAATTCTACTACCAACATAGTAATAACATGATTATTTACCTAGATTCCAATTAACAACCACAAATTGCTTCATGCCTACTAGCAATCTCTATGTGCAATTTAGTTGTTGTTCATTTCAAAACTTTGTTTGCAGTGGATAGCTGATTTCTATTTTAACCAATCTTCATATTGTTAATTTGCAGGCTATGCCTACTGACAATCTCTATGTTCAATTTAGTTTTTATTCATTTCAAAACTTTGTTTGCAGTGGATAGATGATTTCTATCTTAACCAATCTTCATATTGTTAATTTTGCAGGTTCCTAAATGCAAAGCTCAAACGAATACGAAGCCCATAGAGAAGCTCATTTTCCTTCAAGTCTACCATGAACACAATAATAACGTGATTATTTACCTGGAATCCAATTAACAACCATGAATTGCTTCGCAGGAAGCCCACAGAGAAGCCCATTTGCCTTCAAGTCTACCACCAACACAGTAATAACGTGGTTATTTACTTGGAATCCAATTAACAACCATGAATTGCTTCATGGCTATTGGCAATCTCTGTGTGCAATTTAGTTGTTATTCATTTTAAAACTTTGTTTGCAGTGGATAGCTGATTTCTATTTTAACCAATCTTTATATTGTTAATTTTCCAAGTTTCTAAATGCAAAGCTCAAACAAGAAGGAAGCTCACAGAGAAGCTCAAAATAAGTAGGAAGCATTTTGTGTATGTCAAGAATTGACATCTACAATAGTTGTTTGTCTGTGTGTATGATTGTAATGTGAATAAATATCTTTTTCATTAACCTCATTTGCTATTCGTTTGTACATTTCCTTTATCACAACGATAGTTCTTCTTCCTTGAATATATCAATCAACTTATCAACAACTTCTACTATCATACAACGAGACTTGTAATCATGGATCAGGCTTATAAATATAGTGCAAGCATCCAAGAACAAACATAATAATGGCAATACAATCTTCACACTACATAACAGCAAACTACAACATCTATCGTCAGTTGACATTGGCATCTATCACTAATGTGTACAGTAACTATAAGGGTTTTTTTGTGGTCAAGTCATAGTAATGTATCAGCAGTTAACACACTTACACAAATATTTACATTATGTTTTTAAAGAGATTGGATTTGAGAACAAGATTAGAATTCCTAGGTCTTTCTGTAATCATATGATACAAGGTACAGATCATAATGAACAAAGATACTTCTGCTAATTATACAGTTCAGACATAATTGAAATCTCAGTTGAAAGAAAATTCAAACCAACATTTTTGTTGTGACACTTTCATTATTAGTAAAGAATAGAAGAAGGTTTGGATACTGCCAAGGTAGCAAATATTATGTATCGTAAATTAATAGCTATAGAAAATACAAATTTTGCTATGTTGAAAATGTTGGGCATAACTCTGGTTGTTTGACTTGGAAAGGCTCTCAGTCTATCACTGTCGATGTATGCTATGATATGTATGTGTGATTTACATAAACATGTATTTGTTAATTATATTATTTTGTATGTGCATTGTTTAGAAATAAAGTGCAAAATCCTTTTCCTTCTGGTAGATTTGGGCAGATCAGGACAAAAATATGTAATTTTTAATTATATCAGTGTTGCATACTATCACCGAGTGCCATATAATAGTAAGTCTGATAACTCAGTCAAATTAAAGAAAGACATGGAGTGCCATATAATAGTAAGTCTCATAACTTAGTCAAATTAAAGAAAGATGTGGCAAGTAATTCCTCTTGGCAATGTTAGCAAATTTGAAAAAATTCTATTGGTATTTGTTGAAAGATTCTTAATAGTGGCCCCAAACTTGCACGTTAAAATCCATCCCTCTTTTTCCAAGATGCTCTCTAAATTAAATTTGGATTTTTCATTTCAGCTTATGTATGGTTCACATGCATGCTATTCAAAGTTTTTTTGTCTAGGCATTCCACACAAATATTTTCCACATACCCTATTGTCATATATTTGTTTGGTGTGGATCCTGATTAGTCTCCAAGTGGGAGATTTTTGATATGTGGTGACTGACCAACAGAGTACTGTACACTCAGTATGTATTCTCGCTGGGGTCTAGGGTCGGGTCGGGCCTCGAGAAAGAGGGCAAAGTCTGTTGTGGGGGTTTGGGGGTGGCAGCCCCCAAAGTGGGCGAAGCACACTACGGGGGTTTGGGGGTGGTAGCCCCTAAGAAGCTTTTTTTTTTGCCATTTTTTTTGTTGATGAAAACCGACATTGTAATAAAACCCTAAAAAGGCCGAATTTGTTTGTTGCCCTAAAAACGCATGTTATAAGCGGTTGGGATACTTAAGGCATTGTAAGGTTGATGTACTATTTTTGCTGGATAATAAGAAAGATTGGACGGCTGTGTATGCTAGACATAACCCATTCTGGGTGAACCACGTTAAATCTCTATGTTATATGTGTCCTGTTTTATTTCTTTATCTTTTGTATTTAAATCTGCATATGATTGTTAGATCATATTTGCTTCAGATCTTCTTGAAACCCTAACAATAGGTATCAGAGCGAGGTTTTTTGTAAATTGGCAGGACTTTTAGATTTGAGTGGGAGCAATGGAGGATTCCAAATTCAAGGTCGAAAAGTTTAAAGGCCAGAATTATTAGTTATGGAAAATACAGATGGAGGATTACCTGTATCAAAAGGATTTGTGGAATCCATTGGAAGGAAAGGCAAAGAAAGCGACCACAACGTCAGATGAAGAGTGGGACATTTTAGATAGAAAGGTACTGGGATCCATTCGATTGTGCCTTGCACTGTCTATAGCATTCAATATAACAGAAGCAAAAATGACTGTAGATTTGATGGCGACATTGGCTAAGTTGTATGAGAAACCCTCGGCTTCGAATAGGGTATTTCTTATGAAGCGTCTTTTTAATTTGAAAATGAGTGAGGGAGGATCTATAGCGGAGCACTTAAATGAATCTAATACAATTACCAGTCAATTGTCTTCGATAAAAATTAGTTTTGTAGAAGAGGTTAGGGCTCTCTTGATTTTATGTTCTTTGCCAGAAAGCTGGAATAGCTTGGTTATGGTTGTAAGTAACTCAGTCTCTGGTAAAAATACTTTGGTATTTGATGATATTGTTGGTGTTATCCTAAGCAAAGAAATGTGAAGGAAAAGCATAGGTGAGACTCCAACATCATCGGGTAGTGTTTTGAATGTGGAGAACAAAGGAAGATCAAAGGAAAGAGGAAAAGGCCCTGGGAATGAGAAGTCATGAGGGAAGTCAAAGAAAGGACACTCTCAATCTAGAGGAAAGAAAGATTGCTGGTACTGTGGAAAGCTTGGTCATCTAAAGAAAGACTGTTGGTCTCGGAAAAACAAAGAAGGAGACAAAAATGAAAATGACAGTAAGGAAGCTAATATTGCAAGTAATACTTTACAAGATGCTTTAATCTTATGATTGGATAATGTTAATGATTCATGGGTAATAGATTTTAGGGCTTCATTTCATGCTACACCCCATAGAAAATATTTTCTAGATTATGTTCAAGGTGATTTTGGATAGGTATATTTGGGTGATGATGAGCCCTGTCAAATTGTTGGAAAAGGAAAGATAAAGATCAAGTTGCAAAATGGAAATGACTAGTTTCTACAGGAGGTAAGACATGTTCCTAATTTAAGAAGAAATTTAATTTTTGCAGGGCAACTAGGTAGTGAAGGTTGCATAGTTACCTTCTCAGACAGTATGTGGAAGGTCACTAATGGATCATTAGTAGTAGCTAAAGATGCGAAGGTAGGCACATTATATCTGTGTACTGGTAACACTTACTCTACGCTAGCTGCTACAGATAAAATTACTGCAGGGACAACAACAATAGATGTTGCAAGAACAGATTCGATAATGTGGCACCATAGGCTTGGGCACATGAGTGAGAAAGGGATGAAAACCCTTCACTCCAAAAATCTATTGCCAAGACTAAAGAAGATTGATTTAGAGTTCTGTGAAAACTATGTTTATGGTAAACAGAAAAGAGTCAGATTTCTCAAGGTTGGGAAAGAGAAGAAGAGTGAAAAGTTAGAGCTTGTGCATTCAGATGTATGGGGACTGGCTCAGGTATCATCTCTTGGTGGCTCTTGTTATTATGTTATTTTTATTGATGACTCAACCAGAAAAACATGGGTATATTTCCTAAAACAAAAATCAGATGTTTTTGAAACTTTTAAGAAATGGAAAGCTTTGGTTGAGAATGAGACAGGAAAAAAGTTGAAGTGTCTCAGATCAGATAATGGAGGTGAGTATTGCAGCAAAGCATTTGAAGATTACTATTCCTTAAATGGGATTTGAAGGCAGAAGACAGTTCCAGGAACTCCATAGGAAAATGGCGTGTTAGAGAGAATGAATAGGACTATCATGGAACGTGCGAGGAGCATGAGATTGCATGTTGGATTGCCCTTACATTTTTTGGGCAGATGCTGGACATATTGCTATCTATTTGATAAATAGGGGACCTTCAACCCCTTTGGATGGTGGCAATCCAAAGGAGGCATGGATTTATAAAAAGGTAAATTATTCTTTTCTGAAAACTTTTGGTTGTGAAGCTTTTGTCTATGTTGATAAAGAAAACAGAACCAAGCTTGATGTTAATTCTCAGAAATGTACCTTCATTGGATATGGGATAGATGAATATGGCTATCAGTTATAGGATTTTGAAAATAAGAAAATAATTAGAAGTAGAGATGTTATATTCAATGAGAAGGTTATGTATAAAGAACAGATGCAGGAAAAGAAGCATGAACAGGAAAAACAAGAATATGTGGTGTTGGATGAGATTCCTGAAAATGAAATGCCACACTTACTCTTCCAGCCATAGAGCAAAATTTGAACCATCAAACTTATGTACCTAAAATCCGGTAACACTATTTCCAGCCATTGCTCACTTCTAAAAACAAACAACTTCTACACAAATAACCTATGGCTCTGATACCAATTGTGAGAAAAATGAACAAGTGTAGAAAATTTGCAAAGAAGAACAGTAACACATAGCACACAGATTTATGTGGAAAAACTACCAATAAAAAACCACGGGCAAATTTTGTCTTACGTATTGATTCTTAGGAATTACAAAGTTACAACAATCTCAAAACTGTATATCAAAAGATGACTTTGAGCAGCCTAAAACAACCGAGTTGCAGAGTCCTACTTGAAGACAACCTACTAAATATAATAAATATGACTCACACAACTGCATGTAAAACACATGTTGAAATTACTATTTATAGAAAGTTTATTAATAAAACTTTCTATTTATAGTACGTAATCCATGATGACGCAACCACTGCTAGCTAAAATAGCCATGATGACTCAACCACTGCTAGCTAAGAATCCAATTTGAACTTCACATTCCAACATCTATTAAACCCTCCAAAACCTTCACCACAATGGACACTGGCCACCTTGTAAAATTGACCTGTACACACCACATTCCCACTTTTAATAGTTTCACTGCCTCCTCTTTTACGCACGTTTCTTCACTTTCAAGTCCTAGGTGGACTAAATCTATTAACGTCCCTTCCGCTGCCTTAAATTGTAACAGTGAAAACAAGCCGTCGTCTGAAAGCTGTCTGCTTCGTCTTCCGCTAACAATTTCTATCACCATAACACCAAAGCTAAATATATCTGCCTTCTCTGTGAAATGCATGTTCAACAACTCAGGTCCCATATATCCCGGCGTCCCTCTCATCATGGTTATCACTTCGCTTCGATCTCTGTTAACCAACTTTGCCAAACCAAAATCTGAGACCTTAGCATTGAAATTTTGATCGAGGAGAATGTTCTGAGGCTTGATGTCGAAATGTATTATCTGTTCTCGACAATCTTCATGTAAATATCTGAATCCTCTTGCAATATTCAGAACTATTTTGTATCTAGTCTTCCAGTCCAGTAAATGTTGATGCATATTGTTGTAAAATATCCATTTATCCAGAGACCCATTTTGTAGATGCTCGTATACAAGCATTCGATGGGCCTTTTCTGCACAAAACCCTTTCAGTCTTACCAAATTAAGATGATCAATTTTTCGTAAAGTTTCCACTTCTGCCCGGAATTCCCATTTCCCTTGTCCTGCTCGATCAAGACGCTTCACTGCTATCTTTGAGCTGTCAGACAGAACACCCTCATAAACAGAATCGAATCCTCCGTTGCCCAACTTAGTGCTAAAGCCATTTGTAGCGTATTGCAATTCCTGGAATGCGAATCGCAACGGTAAGCCTGACGGCTAGTCTATATGATCATCCTCACCTTCATCTTCAATCTTTTCTTTCTGCTGGCTGCCATGTTGAGACTTATTTAACCAAGCATACCAGAGGAATACGCGGAACACATCCAAAATTGGGTTCTGTGGCATCAATCGCTTTAAAAGCATTGCCGTCTCTTGGACAGCTGCATTGACCATCTGTGCAAACACCATACTCTCCGCATGGCCTTGGATAATCTCACTCAGCCACTGATTTAATGAAGGATGCGAAATATTCAGGGCAAGATCGTCCTGTTGTTTGTAGGACCGAACAAACCCTTAAATGTCCCTCTGAATCTAATTTAAAGAAAAGCAAGCTTTTGGATACGGATACCTTCATTAGTGGAGATCGTCTTCCTTGAGAATATAGATTGATGGACTGATTGTCAAACTCGATATCTGAAATCAATTTTAGCCAGTGCAGAGGCTGTAAACATAGCACAGCTATCGTGAAGCAACGAACAATAGAAACGACCTTGGTTTGAATTCTTCGGAGAAATGTTTGCTATAACCTTCTGCCCCACTGTCAACTTCTGCCCCAACAGCACAGTATCAGTAGGATGATCAAACGACTGCCACATGATTCCGTTGCAGGTGTTATAGAGAACAAGATTCCCAGATTCCTGTATCACCATCGTTTGAAAAGCTTGGGTGGATGTATCTGTAGGCCACACGAGAGTGCCGTCTAAGTTCCTTAATACAAGTTCTCCTGTGGAGGTTAGTGTTAGGGCTGCGTTTTTTTTGCACCATCTGGTCTCTGTTTGAGCTCCACACCATGTGAATATCAAACAGCCTACCATCAGTGGCGTAGACAACAAAGAAAGTTGCAAATAGTTACTCTGTGTCACAAGGACTGCCATAGCAGAAGAATCCACATCCAAACTGCAGAGTCATATTATTATATGAGATATTACTTCTCAGAAGAATCGGCCTGACGAGTGCATCTGCGTAAAATGACGGTGTCAAGAAATCCAAGGACTGGATATTGTTCATCCATGTTCTGCCTCCGTATGCAGCTGCGGAAGGAATACCAACGCTCTCTGCAAATAGTGAGCACGATCTAAGAAAGAGTGTTAGAAGTAGCGAAATTAAAGAAGGAGAAGACGAAAAATAGTCCATTATTATCATTTTTCAAAACAGAAGTTATGTGAATAGAGAGATCACAGAAAACATGATGTTCGAATGAAGGACAAATGCAAATTAGAGAGATTTAATGGCAATGAAGACCGGGCTTAGAGTTGAGCATAACGCCAAGTTAAAATGCCCAACGATTTTGAAGTCAAAGTCTCTCGGATAACACAGAGTAGGAAACCAATAAAACAAAATATAAACGGAATTCTATGGCTTTCCAAAATCTTGAACGATCATTACGAAACGCAAATGTTCTCCAATCAAACAAAATTCCTTTGATTTCACTGCACTAAAGTCAAGTAGGTACCGCTTTTTAAATTCTATTAGAAGTAGAATTAACGCGGTGTAAGAGCCGAAGCGAACGCGTGGTCAGCGAAGAATATGTAATGGGAAGAAAAAAAACTTTTATGATTTGTTGCATATAATCGGAATATTGAGACTTCTAGTTAAAGAATTGTTTTATTTAAAATCAAAATTATTTTATGATTTACGTAGATTATTATTGTTGTGTCTATTATAAGTTGGATAATATTTTAAATTTATGTCACAATCTTTCCATAATATCTCTATATAAAGGTTTGTCTTTTAAATGTGGTCAAATTCCATCTAATTCAAACATCGTAGGATTGATGCCATGTAAAGGAGAAGGGAATGCATGGTCAATGGAGAAAATGTAAGCGGAAGAAAATAAACATTTATGTTTTGTTGCATATAAACAGTCTTGAATCTTCTAGTTAAACATATGTTTTATTTGAAATCAAAATTATTTTAAAATTTATGTAGATTATTATTGTTCGTCATATTATAATAGTTAGGTCTATTATAAGTGGAATAATTTTTTAAATATATGTCAGAATTTTTTAATATTATCTTTATACAAAGGATTATCTCTTAAATGATGAGGAAGAAATGGGTCAAATTCCATCTATTCACTTCAACTAAATCGAGATTTAAATCATCTATTGATTTTGATAAGATTTGAATCTAAGAAACTTCGTATTCTTCACATCCATGTCATATAAATGGACCTTATTAGTCTATTCAAATGTTTTGTGTTATTGTTTCTCAATTTAAAAATGTCATTTTTTCTTGAGTCTCATCCCCTTTATATATTTTGACCATACTCATCTATTGATCTCATGTGTTCAATGTTGTCTAAGGGGTTTTATTCAAAGTCTTTGAATAATTGGCTGTGTATTTTTGTAGTTAGTTTTTCATACTATGCCCCTTCCCTAGGCGATTTTAGGTCTTTCTGAGTTTTAAACATTTTAGGGACATTAGAGTATACCCTTGATTTCTTGGTTTATCTAGTTCCCCAAATCCTTATAAATGAAAACATAGTGTTTTCTTAGTTTGTTGTCTTCTCGAGGTCATATTATTGTTCAAGGTTAAAATTCATCAATGAGGAATTGGTGGTGGTGTGGAAATCATCTAACTTGGCATGTGTGTTTTATGTTCTTAGATTCATTTTTGTTCCCTATTAGATTTTGGACCTCTAGAGGGACTTGAAACATTTGTACAAAGTGTTGAGGTGGAAATCCCCTATAAAACTCTAAGCCCCAACCTCCTTTGTCTATCCCATTTATTGTTCAAAGTCTTAGAATTTTCTATAACTTCAAAACCATTTGTCATTTTACCCAATTCTTCAAATTCTTAAATCTACCCCGAATCCCCATCCTCCATCCCTTCACACCCATTCCCTTTCCTTTCTTTAACCATAGAGTTTTAATGATTTTACAAACCTTTGGGCTATGTCCAATAGTTTTTGCTTTCTCTAAAACCTTGAAATCCTAATTGTCCAAGCTCTTAGTCCACCTTCCCTCTTGTCTCATGAAGCCTAAACTATTTCCTCCATCCAAGGCCTTAGAATTTTAGGGTAATTTGTCATATGTATACTTGATCCCTTATTCCTTAGTTCTCATAATGTATCAAATACTAACAACTCAAATTTTTAAGCTCAATAAAACATAAAAAGTCAAATCCTTTAACCTCTCTATTTCTTGGTCCCAAGTTCTTCCTAGCATTAAATCACGCAAGTCACTCCCTTACCTAGACTTCAAAAGTTTGGAGAACCTTACACCTTAGAAGTTTTTTCCATGGTTCTAATTTCTCATAAAGCCTCATAACCTTGACAATTGTCCTCTCATTGCCACATTCCTTAATGCCTTTAAGATTTTAAATTTTGATGTCGTAATTCATCCTAAAAATTAAAATTGTAGAAAAATTATAGCCGAAATACCTTGCTACAATATCATCATTCATTCTTGCTTCTATTTCCTTTCTATTCATACAAATTTTCTCTCCAATATATTGGAGTTTCTCTTCGCTTTGGCACATTCTGTTAGGTTTCTCCAAAGCATTAAATTCCATGGTTTTATTCCAACTTGATTAAAACCATTAATATCGCACACTCATAATAATTTTCACAACATAGATTGAATAAGCCATAATAGGGGAGAAGGGGGATGGAAGTGACCATATTGTGAAATATTACTAAGTGAAACCTCACATTGAAAAACCTTATTCCCTACAAATACTAGAGATATTTTGTACAAATAAAGATAAATATCCAATGTTTGAAGTCAACTATATCTATATAATCTCAGATACACTAACATGCTCTCAATCTATTGTGAGAGATAGTGTCAAGGAAAAAAAATATTACAAACATAAAGGTATGAGGAATGATAGGCATTTTTCACACTCAAACAGTTACACGCCAAAATATTTAATTTATGTTTCTATGCTTAAAATTAGACCCAAACATAGTTACCTTACCAATACAATGGCCAAAAAGGGTTTACATAAGTATATCACACTTTGATATACACAATACCTCTTTCCAAGTTAGATACAGTTCTATAACTTGATATAGTTTCTCAATTTTCAAACAACACATTATGCAATGCAATGACCCTATCAAATCATTTTTTTATTTTTTTTGAGACAAACTATTGATAAAAAGTGATACAATTCTAAATGCACAAATCTTGTAGGTAAGACTAACACATAAATTGCATTGCACGGAAGGAAACAAAGGAAATATAGAAAATAGCACTATATTTTCATTTGAAGGTCTACAAAATAATAATGCTTGAAAATATTTTTCTACGTACTGCCCAAGGACAACTAATATGCAATTGAATGATTAGTAAATTCTTTATTCATGTGTAGAATAACAAACTTGAGAACAATAAAATATAGACTTGTTGTCGGTCATAATTAGTCGATAGGCTATTCCCCTTGGGGGTACCCCACGCCGGGAAAGAGTCTCACGCTGTGAAATCTTTATTTACCGTTATCGTCGATTTTTTCAATGGTTGTTCGTGTCAAACTGTTTTGCGAGACAAAGAAAAATGTGTTTTCATCCAACAACAATGGGCTATGGTTATCAATGACATGCCATGCACCTAGGTACCTGTTGTGCGACTGGAGATTGATATTCATCCAGGTGCTTCCTACAGACCACACGTTCATTACCACCCAGCCACTGCTCTGTAATTTGTCTAGCACCGCCATCAATGTATCTTAGATTATTGTCAAGTAGTGACGAAAACAAGACAAAATCCAGACATACAAACAAGAGTGCACAGTCACGGGACAGAACACACAAGAAAACAACAAAATCATCAATTCTAGGTAGGAGATCCCTCTACACAGGCCTAATTTTTATTGTTTATTTTGCTATGTGTAGGCTGAAAATAGGTTTGATGCCACTGTCGTGGTTTTTTTGGCTCACTTTTAAACTGTTTGGCCATTCTTTCTCCATCTTCCTCTTTAATTGGAATTTATAGGGCATTATTCGACGCGACGGGCTCCATTGTGTTTGGTTGTTGTTTCTCTAGCTTCCTGGGTTTCGAACCCCCATATGTTCGTGTTCAAAGCTTCCAAAATCCTGTAGAGTTTGGGGGCATTTTCAGAGTAGCTAATATTCCCTACATAAATTGGTATGTAACTCACCCTTGATTTCAAGAATGTGTTCTACATTGTGCTCGTCCTCTGTCATAATGAATGATGATTGTGGGCTTTTGCGTAAATAATACTTGATTGCAATTAGTTACCTCCCTTATATTAGTGGTATAAACTTCTTTGAGACATTTTATGAAGCATGCAATGTTATGCATTGTGCTCCTCCTTTGTCATAATGAATGATGATTGTGGGCGTTTTGCATAAACAATGCCCTAGGATGCATCTCGAGTCCCTTGTTTATGTCAGGAAATATCTCTGGTACAAAGTTATTATACATATTAATTTGAATTTTGATATTTTAGATCTGGTTGAATGTTTCTAAAGTCTTTTCAACAATTTGTTTTATGCATACCATGTGGAACTGCATTCCATCATCCATCACTTCTCTGAGGTATTTTATCAAACCATTTGCATCTTTTTATGTGTTTCCATATTTAATAGTTTGCATGCATGTGTATGTAGTCCACCTCTGTTTCCTCATTTTCCATGCATAAATTAGTATCTTTTGATGGGTCTCACAAAACCATTTTCTTACACCCATTTTGGTGTAGGTAAGGGAGATTCTCATTGATTGAGGCATGCATATAATATACATTTCAAAAGGAAAAGTCTTAGCCTCTATTATTTAGGATTATATCGATTACCCATGAATCTATACCTCTGTGTTAGCACTTTCGTAGAATTGACATTCAAACCCACAATTATCATTATCACTATTGAAGCATGCCCTGCTAAAAGAACAGTTGAATCTTTTATGATACAACTCCGCATCACCCACTTGTAATCCTTTAAAAAATACAGGAATCAGTTCAGATTCTTTGAGATAAATAACAATATATTTATATTCTTACTGTTAAATTGAGAAAGAAAAATGAACAGTACTGGAATGGAAGAATCTAATAGTTAGATAATGGCTATAGAGACTGGACGTTATGTCTTTATCACAAGAAGCTAGTAATTACAACATTTCTTATCTCTCATTTTTGTAACTATTTAAGCTTATACAACACTGTTTCAAGTTCAGCACCTTTTGCTTATACTTACATGATGTATATAGCTTATATTATACATATATCATCCAATTTAGGCATCTCTGCAGTCATCAAAATCCTCTATCTTCAGCTATACGATGTTTGGTTGTGTTGTAGCCTTTTGTTAAAATGGATGATGATAGGTAGGTTTAGAATGGACCACAAAATTATAAAATTTCAACTTTGCTGCAGGAATTAAATGATTGATCATTTGATAATGTAACTCCATTACTGTTTGTTGGCTCTACCGAAGAGTTTAGGTGCCTTGTCTATGCTTAAAATTACAAGCAAAAATAATATTGGCTAAGTGCTGGAAAAATAAGGATCTCGCCGGGAAAGATGAAGGCCGTCGGACAGAATTTGTTAGCCGCATGGGTAGGTTTTCCCTTGTAATGCCTGGCACGGTTTTTTGAGCTAACGCGTAGGAGAATAGCTGCCACCATGCTGGAAATCGTTGTGGCTGCCTGCGTGCTCGATGCCCCCATGCGTTCACACCATTGCTCCCACTCTCGTTGGCAGCCAACACCTCCCCTGCAGAGCATTGTAACGCACGATATGTTTTTGGCCCTTTATATTGGAGGAAGGTGACGTGAAGAAGACAAACGACTAGAAAATAACAAAACCCAGCTCTTGCAGGTGCGCTTTTGTATTTTATTATTATTATGAGCCTATGGTTTCTGCAAATTTTGGTTTGATTAAAATTTTTAGTAGACTTTTCTAATGGACCCGTCTGCGTTGTCTTAAATGTAAGGTTCAAACATGAAAACCCTGATTGATGCTTTTCCACGAATTGAAGGGCATTCATTCTGATTTGCTGTGAAGAGGAGAGAAAATTGCACTGGAGGGTTTGCATTTCTTAGTCGTGGCATAGCGAGAGAGAGGTCAATATCCGTATAGAACATAAAATCCTTATGCAATGTTTTTTTAATGTTTGTCCTTGTCCCTATTTTCAAGGAAATCTGTGTGCGTTAATTTAGTTTGGTTTCGCTGATAACCATCTCCATGATCCCATTCCTCCTCATCTGGGCATGAAAACAACTTATTAGCTTATTAACTTATTCAATTTCATATATGTCAAAGAGGGTGGGTTGGTGTATTCAGATTTTGGCAAATTTCTTTGTTTGTACATGGGATTTGGGTGAAGACAGAGAATTTTGATTTAGGAGTTTTAGGGTATTGAGAATTTGTTTAATTGTTACTTAGTTGGAGATTGCATTAGATTAAATTTCTTGTGGACTCTGGACACCATTAATTACTGGGTTGGTTTGTGCAATTTGGGTCAGACATTTAAGAAATGCGGTGATGAGTGGTTGTGCATTAGTGTTGTTTGTGCTTGGAAACATTTACGAGGGTTTTTTTCGACAAATGGGAAAGTTTGGTTTGCAATGGCAATCGTTTGTCTAGGGCATAATTCATTTTTTTAATAATTTTAGTGTGAAATTATGAAAAATCGTCTAATTCATGCTTGATGCGTAGAAAGAATGTTTTGGGCATTGCTGTAGATTTCAAATAATTATTAATCCATGGGCTTTGGGCGTTTTGTAGAGTTTAAAGGGTATCTGACAGCAGTGCTGAAATTTATGTTTAGGGTTTTTAAGAACAGACAAAAGTAGCATTAAGGGATTGTGTAATAAGGTTGTTTGTGCCCTTAAGTTGAAATATTTGATCATAAAATTTTCATATTATACATTGATTTTTTTAACAATTTCTGATCCTTTCCTTCTTCCCATTACGTTAAACATTTGTGAGCAACTTGACAAATTGTTCAAAGAACTATTCTAAGGTGGTCTGATCTTCTGTCTAAATCCACAGCATCATCAGATACCCTTTCCACAGTCTATTTGCACACACAGAGACATAGAAAGTTGTGATGAGCAGAGAGACAATTTGACTCTTTACTGGGTATGGCGTACTAGAATCAAGTGGATATGAAACATGAATCATGGTTTTGAGTAATATTAATCCATGGAATATGTCAGCTACTAATAAACAATCCGAACATGGTAAGGATTTTGTCTCGACTACCTACAAGATGTAAGAACAGTTGTATTATGGTTAAGGAAAGAAGGATCTAAAACTTGTATTTGGTTCTTGTATTGTTACATTAATTAAGAAGACTTTGATTTTCCTGTGTATACAAACATTAGCTCAAATGTTTTGGAGTTTAATATACTAGTAATTATATGAAAACAAATTATCTAAGACACTTATCAACACCAAACAAGCAAATTGTTTGACCAAAATATTTAAAAGGAAGCAGGGTGAAAATTTTCGTTAAGTTTCCATTCCAGGCATATTTCAGATACATGCATTGACTGATTATTCTTTATTCAAACCCCAAGATCTAGACAATTTCAAATCAAAACAATTTTATAATAATTGTTGATGTTTCCTTCACTTGGATACAATTTGATGACTTTCCAGATGTGTCTTATGATCCAATATTTTAATTTTATTTAGTTTTCTTTTCTTTATTTTTTGATTGGTTAATATCCTTTTGTGGGGATACCCTTTGGCTTAGATGCCACGACCAAGGGATAACTATTCCTTGAGATTCACCCAGGACTTGCAATTGGTCTTGTCAATTGGGGTATATGTCATAACCAAAATTGGGCACGGTTTTTTCACCCAATGAGGTCATTCCATTTGACTTCTTCGATTTGGTTTACAAAATATCTTTCTATTTAATTTTAACTATTTTTTTTTCAATCAAAATCCTCCAATGGATAAGAGTTTTGTAGCAACATTGCTTGAGCTCATTCCATTTGACTCATTTGATTTCGTTTCCAGAATATCTATTTATTTAATTTGTAACTATTTTTTTACCTTCATTTAGGTTAATTTGTATATTTCAGTTGATCAATAGATACTTTTAAAATAATACAATAATATAGCAGTTATGACAGCATTCATCTGTTTGTCTTGAACATCAGTCCCCACTGTTAGGCCTCTGTAATAAAACTCCCTCTTTCTTATATCTGCTTGATGGGAAGATAGTTTTTTTTTTAATAGAGAACATTGCTTTAAGAGATAGGGTTTAACATTCAATACATATTAAAATTCAATATGTGAATTCCCAAAAGGTTTGAAAATGAACCAAAAATTAATGATTTAGCGATTGAAGTTTTTTTATAAAGGTTTTAGGTATTTTAAAAAATGAAATTTGTTTTGTTGGGTTCATAACAAAAAAAAATTATGTTTTTCTTTAGGGTTTTGAAAAGCTTTTCAAATATCTGGAGCTGCATAAATGTGTCATTTAAAATAAATAAAAAACTACGATCTGTATAAATTTGCCAATGGTCTATGTTGTGGTTGGATGAAAAAAATCTCAACAACCCTTTTCGCCCTTTTAGAAATCTCCTAAAGATGAGGGTTTGCGCTTTGGAACTTGGTAGATTGTTGCATGCCCCTCCAAATTGGCATTCTGAATGGCATTTTTTGCTACTTTTTTGGTTATTAATGTTTGTTGATTCCTCACAATCACTAGATTGTTGTGTTCTTGACTTTTCATGTTAGAATTTAACGTTAATCACATATTTATTTAGTTTAGGATCCATTCTCTTGGTTGTTTCTAATTGTACTTTCTATTCTCCTTTGGATTCTTTCTTTGTTTTTGATTAGGATAAACAAGTTTTGAGGGAGTAGAAACCCCATACAACAGGTTTGAAGGAACTTGAAACCCCCAGATAACATAGGGATCTGGACCCAACAATAGGACGCTGCAAGCAAATAGATCAAAGACACCTAACAACCAACACTAAATGGAAGCCAACAAGATTACAAAGATAGGACAATATAAACCATGTTGGTAGATCCAACGGATCTAAAATACCTTGTAGACCATGAAGATAGAGAACAAGGGTTTGTCTGGCACCCTTAGCCAACAGGCAAGGTTTTCCCAAGCACCCTTAACTTGAAGAAAATTCATCAGCAAATCATCAGCAAAACCTGATCCGAACCAGAAACAAAGATTGGCTGGACTGGCCCCTTGAAAACTAGCAGCATTCAGGCTAGCCCTGAAGAGAAAACAATGGATTATTTCTTTGTTGCAATTTAACATATTATTGCTCTCTAATGGGATTAGTCCGTCAAGTTTAATTTTAGCTATGAATGGACCAATGACAAATTTAAAAAACTACATTACATTACTATAGAAAACAAGGAATTTCAAAATGATAACTGCATAAGAGATTTCCAAGAAAGCATCTTAGATTGATTAAACAATATTGATCCTAAACATCAATGAAAGTTACAACCCTTATGAATAAAATACCTTAAGCTTCTGTAGTGGAGAATTGTGGAAGACAAGAAATTTCTAGATACGTTTATGACACTATAGTCACTTCAGTAATTGTGTAATTCAATCGTATTCCCCATTTCTTATGCACTTGATTAAAAATTACCTAGTCTTCATTGAGTCACATTAATCTATCATTCATTTCTATGTTTAGTTAGATCCGTCTACCATGGAAATCTATCAATCGTCCGTGAAATGTAAACAAAACACTCTAAATTCCACGTGGAACAAAATTAACTGCTCTATTGTTCATGAACCTATAGTCAGTCCAAGTTGACATCGTAATATAATATTCATAGGAGTTTGAAAATAATGACATTAAATTATAGTACTTTGTTCAAGCAATGCTGTCTGAACCACAAAATTTTAACCTAACTTGTATTGTGCACTACTTTGTACAAGAAAATAACATTGAAATGTCAAGACAGTTCATCATAGGGATATACACAGATCACTTGCAAGTGGGCTGTAAATGTCAAAGACCATCTACACAATGCTTGGCCAAATGAATTTCATAAAAAATTTTCATATTTTCTAGATTGGTTCTGGATATTGATTCATATAGGAAATTAAGAAAAAAACAAGGAGCAATTTTTTTATCACATACATAAATGAATCATTCTAGCTCCAAAAAAGTAGATCTCAACAGCTTATGGTTAGTTCTAGCAAAAACATCTCTCCACACACTTTATACCCTAATACTTCACACCTCCAATTGTCTGGGTGATTTCGTGATAACGATAAAAGGGTATAGGCAGCTCCTCTTCTGGCTTTACAATTTTGAGTTTTTTTCCCTACATATAGATTTTGTTACTTTATAATTCTTCTCTACTTCAATACACTCATTCCCATTACAATCCTACATATCCATTGTTGAGAATTCCATCCCACATTACCATCTCTCCTATATGCTACAATAATTATATTCCTGAAGATGTTGCCTTCCTCTTCAATGTGCTAATTCACTTTATGGGTTCCCACCAAACTCCTCCATTATTAGCAATTCAACTGCTACAATTGTTTATCCTAACATCAATCTCACAAAAATGATTTAGTCTATATATACCATTTGCCTTCAATTCTACTACCAACATAGTAATAACATGATTATTTACCTAGATTCCAATTAACAACCACAAATTGCTTTATGCCTACTAGCAATCTCTATGTGCAATTTAGTTGTTGTTCATTTCAAAACTTTGTTTACAGTGGATAGCTGATTTCTTTTTTAACCAATCTTCATATTGTTAATTTTGCAAGCTATGCCTACTAACAATCTCTATGTGCAATTTAGTTTTTATTCATTTCAAAACTTTGTTTGTAGTGGATAGATGATTTCTATCTTAACCAATCTTCATATTGTTAATTTTGCAGGTTCCTAAATGCAAAGCTCAAACGAATAGGAAGCCCACAGAGAAGCTCATTTTCCTTCAAGTCTACCATGAACACAATAATAACATGATTATTTACCTGGAATCCAATTAACAACCATGAATTGCTTCACAGGAAGCCCACAGAGAAGCCCATTTGCCTTCAAGTCTACCACCAACACAGTAATAATGTGGTTATTTACCTGGAATCCAATTAACAACCATGAATTGCTTCATGCCTATTGGCAATCTCTGTGTGCAATTTAGTTGTTATTCATTTTAAAACTTTGTTTGCAGTGGATAGCTGATTTCTATTTTAACCAATCTTTATATTGTTAATTTTCTAGCTTTCTAAATGCAAAGCTCAAACAAGAAGGAAGCTCACAGAGAAGCTCAAAATAAGTAGGAAGCATTTTGTGTATGTCAAGAATTGACATCTACAATAGTTGTTTGTCTGTGTGTATGATTGTAATGTGAATAAATATCTTTTGCATTAACCTCATTTGCTATTCGTTTGTACATTTCCTTTATCACAATGATAGTTCTTCTTCCTTGAATATATTAATCAACTTATCAACAACTTCTACTATCATACAATGAGACTTGTAATCATGGATCAGGCTTATAAAAATAGTGCAAGCATCCAAGAACAAACATAATAATGGCAATACAATCTTCACACTACATAAAAGCAAACTACAACATCTATTGTCAGTTGACATTGGCATCTATCACTAATGTGTACAGTAACTATAAGGGTTTTTTTGTGGTCAAGTCATAGTAATGTATCAGTAGTTAACACACTTATACAAATATTTACATTATGTTTTTAAAGAGATTGAATTTGAGAACAAGATTAGAATTCCTAGGTATTTCTGCAATCATATGATACAAGGTACATATCATAATGAACAAAGATACTTCTGCTAATTATATAGTTCAGACATAATTGAAATCTCATTTGAAAGAAAATTCAAACCAACTTTTTTGTTGTGACACTTTCATTATTAGTAATGAATAGAAGAAGATTTGGATACTGCCAAGGTAGCAAATATTATGTATCCTAAATTAATAGCTATAGAAAATACAAATTTTGCTATGTTGAAGATGTTGGGCATAACTCTGGTTGTTTGACTTGGAAAGGCTCTCAGTCTATCACTGTCGATGTATGCTATGATATGTATGTGTGATTTACATAAACATGTATTTGTTAATTATATTATTTTGTATGTGCATTGTTTAGAAATAAAGTGCAAAATCCTTTTCCTTCTGGTAGATTTGGGCAGATCAGGACAAAAATATGTAATTTTTAATTATATCAGTGTTGCATACTATCACCGAGTGCCATATAGTAGTAAGTCTGATAACTCAGTCAAATTAAAGAAAGACATGGAGTTCCATATAATAGCAAGTCTCATAACTTAGTCAAATTAAAGAAAGATGTGGCAAGAAAATCCTCTTGGTAATGTTAGTAAACTTGAAAAAATTCTATTGGTATTTGTTGAAACATTCTTAATAGTGGCCCCAGACTTGCACGTTAAAATCCATCCCTCTTTTTCCAAGATGCTCTCTAAATTAAATTTGGAGTTTTCATTTCAGCTTATGTATGGTTCACATGCATGCTCTTCAAAGTTTTTTTGTCTAGGCATTCCACACAAATATTTTCCACATACCCTATTGTCATATATTTGTTTGGTGTGGATCCTGATTAGTCTCCAAGTGGGAGATTGTTGATATGTGGCGACTGATCAACAAAGTACTGTACACTCAGCACGTATTCTCGCTGGGCTCTGGGGTTAGGTCGGGCCCAGAGAAAGAGGGCAAAGTCTGCTATGGGGGTTTGGGGGTGGCAGCCCCCAAAGCGGGCGAAGCCCACTACGGGGGTTCGGCGGCGGTAGCCCCCGAGAAGCTTTTTTTTTTTGCCATTTTTTTTTGTTGATGAAAACCGACATTGTAATAAAACCTTAAAAAGGCTGACTTTGTTTGTTGCCCTAAAAATGCATGTTATAAGTGGTTGGGATGCTTAAGGCATTGTAAGGTTGATGTACTATTTTTGTTGGATAATAAGAAAGATTGGACGGCTGTGTATGGTGGAAGTAACCCATTTTGGGTGAACCACGTTAAAGCTCTATGTTATATGTGTCCTATTTTATTTCTTTATCTTTTGTATTTAAATTTGCATATAATTGTTAGTTCATATTTGCTTCAGATCTGCTTGAAACCCTAACAATAGGTATCAGAGCGAGGATTTCTATAAATTGGCAGGACTTTCAAATTTGAGTGGGAGCAATGGAGGATTCCAAATTCAAGGTCGAAAAGTTTAACGGCCAAAATTATTAGTTATGGAAAATGCGGATGGAGGATTACCTGTATCAAAAGGATTTGTGGCATCCATTGGAAGGAAAGGCAAAGAAAGCGACCACAATGTCAGATGAAGAGTGGGACATTTTAGATAGAAAGGCACTAGGATCCATTCGATTGTGCCTTGCATTTTCTATAGCATTCAATATAACAGAAGCAAAAATGACTATAGATTTGATGGCGACATTGGCTAAGTTGTATGAGAAACCCTCAGCTTCAAATAAGGTATTTCTTATGAAATGTCTGTTTAATTTGAAAATGAGTGAGGGAGGATCTGTAGCGGAGCACTTAAATGAATCTAATACAATTACCAGTCAATTGTCTTCGGTAAAATTTATTTTTGTAGAAGAGGTTAGGGCTCTCTTGATTTTATGTTCTTTGCCAGAAAGCTGGAATAACTTGGTTATGGTTGTAAGTAACTCAGTCTCTGGTAAAAATACTTTGGTATTTGATGATATTGTTGGTGTTATCCTAAGCAAAGAAATGCGAAGGAAAAGCATAGGTGAGACTCCAACATCATCGGGTAGTGTTTTGAATGTGGAGAACAAAGGAAGATCAAAGGAAAGAGGAAAAGGCCCTGGGAATGAGAAGTCACGAGGGAAGTCAAAGAAAGGACAATCTGAATCTAGAGGAAAGAAAGATTGCTGGTACTGTGGAAAGCCTGGTCATCTAAAGAAAGACTGTTGGTCTTGAAAAAACAAAGAAGGAGACAAAAATGAAAATGACAGTAAGGAAGCTAATATTCCAAGTAATACTTTACAAGATGCTTTAATCTTATGTTTGGATAATGTTAATGATTCCTGTGTAATAGATTCTGGGGCTTCATTTCATGCTACACCCAATAGAAAATATTTTCTAGATTATGTTCAAGGTGATTTTGGACAGGTATATTTGGGTGATGATGAGCCCTGTCAAATTGTTGGAAAAGGAAAGATAAAGATCAAGTTGCAGAATGGAAATGACTAGTTTCTGCAGGAGGTAAGACATGTTCCTAATTTAAGAAGAAATTTAATTTCTGCAGGGCAACTAGGTAGTGAAGGTTGCATAGTTACCTTCTCAGATAGTATGTGGAAGGTCACTAAAGGATCATTAGTAGTATCTAAAGGTGCAAAGGTAGGCACTTTATATCTGTGTACTGGTAACACTTACTCTACCCTAGCTGCTACAGATAAAATTACTACAGGGACAACAACAATAGATGTTGCAAGAACAAATTCGTTAATGTGGCACCATAGGCTTGGGCACATGAGTGAGAAAGGGATGAAAACCCTTCACTCCAAAAATCTATTGCCAAGACTAAAAAAGATTGATTTAGAGTTATGTGAAAACTGTGTTTATGGTAAACAAAAAAGAGTCAGATTTCTCAAGGTTGGGAAAGAGAAGAAGAGTGAGAAGTTAGAGCTTGTGCATTCAGATGTATGGGGACCGGCTCAGGTATCATCTCTTGGTGGCTCTTGTTGTTATGTTATTTTTATTGATGACTCAACGAGAAAAACATGGGTATATTTCCTAAAACAAAAATTAGGTGTTTTTGAAACTTTTAAGAAATGGAAAGCTTTGGTTGAGAATGAGATAGGAGAAAAGTTGAAGTGTCTCAGATTGGATAATGGAGGTGAGTATTGCAGTAAAGAATTTGAAGATTACTATTCCTTAAATGGGATTCGAAAGCAAAAGATAGTTTTAGGAACTCCATAGGAAAATGGTGTGTCAGAGAGAATGAATAGGACTATCATGGAACGTGCGAGGAGCATGAGATTGCATGTTGGATTGCCCTTACATTTTTGGGCAGATGTTGTACATATTGCTATCTATTTGATAAATAGAGGACCTTCAACCCCTTTGGGTGGTGGCAATCTAGGGAGGCATGGATTTATAAAAAGGTAAATTATTATTTTCTGAAAACTTTTGGTTGTGATGCCTTTGTCCATGTTGATAAAGAAAATAGAACCAAGTTTGATGCTAAATCTCAGAAATGTACCTTCATTGGATATGGGATAGATGAATATGGCTATCGATTATGGGATTTTGAAAATAAGAAAATAATTAGAAGTAGAGATGTTATATTCAATGAGAAGGTTATGTATAAAGAACAGATGTAGGAAAATAAGTATGAACATGACAAACAAGAATATGTGGTGTTGGATGAGATTCCTGAAAATGAAATGCCATAGGTACCTGATGCTTAGCAACAACAGATTGTCCCACAAACTCCTGCAAGTGTTAGACGTTCAACGAGGTCAAGTAGACCCCCTGAAATATTTTCTCCTTCCTTCTATTCTATATTATTAACTAATTCTAGTGAACCGGAAGAATATGAAGAAGCAATGCAGGTGGATGCTAAACAAAAGTGGGAGCTAGGCATGAGAGAGGAGATGGACTCCTTGATGAAAAATAAGACTTGGGACTTAGTCCCTTTACCTACAGAAAAAAGAGCCTTGCCTAACAAATGGGTTTATCAGCTGAAGGAGGAGGAAGGAGGTCAGAAAAGATATAAGGCCAGACTTGTGGTAAAAGGTTTTGCACAGAAAAAGGGTATAGATTATGATGAAATATTTTCTCCAGTTGTAAAAATGACTTCAATCAGAACTGTACTTAGTCTTGTGGCTGCAAATGATTTACATCTGGAACAACTAGATGTCAAAACAACTTTTCTCCATGGAGATTTGGAGAAGGAAATTTACATGTTGCAACCATAGGGATATGACGTCAAAGGTAAGGAGAACTTGGTGTGCAGGTTGAAGAAAAGTCTGTATGGCCTAAAGCAAGCACCCCAACAATGGCACTTAAAATTTGATAGTTTCATGGCTGAACACGGTTATCATAGATGTCATTATGATCATTGTGTATATCTTAAGAGATTTGATAATGGCAGTTATATTATCCTGTTGCTTTATGTTGATGGCATGCTTGTTGCTGGGTCTAACATGCAACATATAAATGATCTTAAACATAAATTAGCTAGGTCATTTGCTATGAAGGATTTGGGTGCAACTAAGAAAATTCTCGATATGAGGATTACATGGGATAGGAAAAATAGAACCTTGAATTTGTCCCAAAGTGAGTATGTAAAGAAGGTGTTGAAAAGATTTAACATGCAGGATGCAAAAGCAGTTAGTACACCTTTGGCTAGTCATTTCAAATTGACTAAGGAGATGTGTCCAAAGGCACAGGAAGAGGTAAATAAAATGTCTAACATCCTGTATTCATCAGTTGTTGGCAGTTTGATGTATGCAATTGTATGCACAAGGCTAGACATTGCACATTCAGTGGGAGTTGTGAGCAGGTTTATGAGTAATCTAGGTATGGAACATTGGAATGCTGTGAAATGGATTCTTTGATATTTGAAAGGAACTACTACGAAGGCATTATGTTTCAAATGATCTAATGCTGCCTTGAGTGGATTTGTTGACTCTGATCTAGCAGATGATATTCATTCACAGAGGAGTACTACAGGGTATATTTTTACTATAGGGGGAACTGCAGTCAGTTGGATTTCTAGGCTGCAAAAGGTTGTTACACTTTCAACCACTAAAGCTGAGTATGTTGCTGCTACAAAAGCCAGCAAGGAGATCATTTGGTTACAATGTTTTCTGGAGGAATTGGGTCAAACACAAGAGGATAGCCCATTGTATACTGATAGCCAGAGTGCCATTCATCTTGCAAAGAACTCTGCTTTTCATTCAAGGAGAAAGCACATTCAACTCAGGTACCACTTCATTCAAACTGTTTTGGAGGAGGGTTAGTTACGGCTTGAGAAGATTCACACAAGTGAGAATCCTGCCGATATGTTCACGAAGGCAGTTCCATAGGAGAAGCTTATTTCTTCATCAATTTCTATTGGTTTTCTTGATTGATAATTGTGGAATTTATACTAGTCAAGTCCCAGTGTTTTATCCAGTGGATGTTGCAAGCATAGTGGTGTCATCTAATATCAGTCTCCAAGTGGGAGATTGTTTGGTGTGGAGCCTAATTAGTCTCCAAGTGGGAGATTGTTGATATGTGGTGACTGATCAACAAAGTACTGTACACTCAGTATGTATTCTCAAAGGGGTCCGGGGCCAGGCCGAGTCCCAGGAAAGCGAGCGAAGCTCACTGCGGGGGTTTGGGGGTGGCAGCCCCCAAAGTGGGCGAAGCTCGCTATGGGGGTTCGGGGGTAGTAGCCCCCGAGAATTTTTTTTTTTTACCATTCTTTTTGTTGATGAAAACCAACTTTGTTTGTTGCCCTAAAAACGCATGTTATAAGCGGCTGGGATGCTTAAGGCATTGTAAGGTTGATGTACTATTTTTGTTGGATAATAAGAAAGATTGGATGGTTGTGTATGGTGGACATAACCCATTCTGGGTGAACCACGTTAAATCTCTATGTTATATGTGTCTTGTTTTATTTCTTTATCTTTTGTATTTAAATCTGCACATAATTGTTAGTTCATATTTGCTTCGGATCTGCTTGAAACCCTAACAATATTCCAACACTTTCATCATTGATGAATGAAAATTGACGTTAATTATTCCAAGTTTTCTGCCAATGATTTGATTATTTTATTCTACACCTACAATTTACTGATGAAATCCTATCGGTATTACACATTGGACCTTTGCCAAGTCCAACCGCTAGTATGTATATATTTTCGACCTACTTGGTTTATGGCTTAGTAGCACTAGCAATAAGAAAACACAGTAGATGTTATTTACCTTTCGCAAAGTATACATTATTCCAATGAAATTTTTGTTTAATCTATTTCTGTAAAGCAAATTGCATGCAAATCAATCATATTAAAGGGAGCAACATGGAAGTAAAACTACAATAATAATGGTAAAGCTTCAATTTCTCTCCATCCAAACCACCCAATGTTCAAGCAATGAGCACTTGTATACATATATGCGCTGCATAAAATATTTTTGCTTTTCTTAAAATGAAAAATTAAAGATATTCCAACCTATAAATGACAGTCAATTGTTTGTTTGGCTCTTATTTAATAGATTTATAAATTAGAAAAAAAATTGAACACAGTTCCAAGCACAAACTTTAACCAAATGAGTTTCATGAACAGATTAGTCCCCCATCTTATAAGTGGGTACTAATAAATAGAGACAAATTATGTGATGTCCATACAACACAAAACAAGGATAATGCGGGAGAACCCTGCTAAGAAACATGGCTGATAGCAATTGCTTGATTACAAATAGAGTGTCATCCTATAAACATTTACAGATAAGCCTATTTTATCTAATGAGATTAATTGGGTGACTAAATACTTATTATGAAGACCTAGCCAACAATCAAACAATAGAGATGGTGGAGATTATTGGTAAGAAAAACCTATAGAGGAAAATAAGAAAATAAAATAAATAAATTATCAAGGTCCAGATAACACGAACAACTCAGATGAGAAGAGAGACTACTGATTAGATGCAACTGTTGACCCTGCTAATGAGGGTGGTACATCATTAAACCTGTCTATTAAACCCTCCAATGCCTTCACCACTGTGGACATCATTGGGAACCTTGTAAAATTGTCCTGTACACACCATATTCCTACTTTTATCAATTTAATTGCCTCCTCCATTATGCCTGTTTACTCATTTTCAATTCATGGATAGACCAAATCTACTAACCTCCCTTTTGCTGCCTTAACTTGTAACAGTGAAAACAAACCGTCCTCTGAAATCTCTCTACTTCGTTTTCCACTTACAATTTCTATCACCATAATGCCAAAGCTAAATATATCTGCCTTCTCAATGATATGTATATTCAACAACTCAGGTGCCATATACCCTGGTGTGCCTCTCATCATGGTTATCACTTCACTTTGATCTCTGTTAACCAACTTTGCCAAACCAAAATCTGAGACCTTGGCATTGAAATTTTGATCCAAGAGAATGTTCTGAGGCCTAATGTCGAAATGTATTATACGTTCATGACATTCTTCATGCAAATATGTCAATCCTCTTGCAATATCAAGAGCTACTTTGGATCTACTCTTCCAGTCTAGAAAACATTGATGGCTCTTGTTGGAAAATATCCATTTATCAAGAGATCCATTTGGTAAATTCTTGTATACAAGCATTTGATGGAATTTTTCAACACATAATCCCTTCAGTCTTACCAAATTAAGATGATCAATTTTCCCTAGCGTTTGCACTTCTGCCTAGAACCCTTTCTATTCATGTCCTTCTCTATCAAGGTGCTTCACTTCTATCTTTGAGTCATTAGACAAAACACCCTCATAAACTGAACTGAATCCTCTGCTACCCAACTTAATCCTAAAGCCATTTGTAGAATCTTGCATTTCTTGGAATGAGAATCGCAATGGTCCTTGGGATGCTAAAGCCATTTGTAGCATCTTGCAATTCTTGGAATGTGAATCCAATCCACATGATCATCCTCACCTTCATCTTCATCCTTTTCTATCTGATGTCTATTGTTAATTGACTTATCCATGCCCACAATAAGATAAACAGAGCTATTGTTTCACCCATAGAAGCACAAATGATGACGAAAAATAAGGACTTAATGTGCTTGGGCCTTGACTTGATTTAAATATAAGCAGTGGAATTGTAGTACTTTTCGACTAGACTGTTAGTGTTCATAGAATAGATATTGAACTCTAGATAGCGATAACCACTAGAAAAATTGGTCTCGTACCTGAAAAAACCAGCTTTGCAAGAGCAGTGTTCGAGGCAAAGTGTTTTACATTCATATCTTGAAACCAACCCTAGCATTGAAGAATTGTCACAAACATAATTATAATAGGAAACGTTCTCTAGTTCCAAAAAGTGATGACCTTGGCTTCTACTAGTCTGGGAGCACACCAGAGGAATGCAGGGAATAGGCCTAGAATTTGATAGGCAAAATGGCTATTTTTTCACTTTTTAACCATATTTGACAGCTTAAAAAATTAGTAGAACGTATGCATTGACATGCTTTTTTTTTCTAAAACCATATAGATGACACTTCAAATTATAAATAAACTGTAAAAAAATATAGTAGGTAATATATATATTAGTTTAGAATGTTTAGTATAAAAATAAAAATTTATTTAGAATATTTTGAAATGGAAGGATTTAGAATATGGAAGGATGTAGTTTTTTCTAATTTTATAATATTTTAATATGATTTTTTATAATAGTTCTATTTTTTCATATGAATTTAGAAACTTGTCATAATATATATAATTTTAAAATTTTAATGTTTATTATTACTAAATTAGAAATTATTAATTGATTGTCATTTAATGTTAATATATAATATATATTAGTGTATTAATTTAGAAACTTATTTAGTACATTTAAGATTTTTGCATATATTACTAATTTATCATTATTTTCTCATTACGACAGTGATTTTCATTTCTTCTGAAGAAAGATGTGCATTGCATTTTGGTGTGGCTTCAATCTTCTACTTTAATATTTTTTGACAGTTAATATTTTTCTTAAAACGTCAAATGAAAGGCATTGAAATGACTAAACCATCATCAAAAATTTATATGATAGGTAGGGGTGACCGTCAAATTCCAGGCCTGGCGGGGAAGACATCCGATATTGGGTTCCGTGACATCTGTTAGCTTAAAAACATTGTCATCCCCTAGACAGTTGCATTGACCATTTGTACAAAAACCATAGTCTCGGCATGGTCTTGGATAATCGCACTCAGTGATTGATTTCATGAAGGGTGGAACATAGTCAAGGGAAGATCTTCCTCTTGTTTCTAGGACCGAGCAAACCCTTGAATGATCATCCTGATCTAATTTAATGTAAAGGATTCTTTTTGTGGAGAGATCAAAATTTATTGAGCTGGGTGGACCCAAACAACTGGGAACTCACCCACATGAACAAAATCAAAACATAGAAGGAGACATGCAAGATTTCTTTCTTTCTATTAAACTGAACTAGAGATTACAAAATACAAAATACAAATTATAAACAATAACTATAGATTACAAATCTATAGGCAACAATCAGGAGCTGATATGTTCTACACAAAATGGAGCTTCTATGAGATCACTACAAATTAACGATTTGATCACTTGGAGCTACACACTATTAGGGGAAATCAGGAGCAATCTTTGATCAATTGATAAGCTACACACTAACACCTACATGTTGTTTCTATAACTTCTGTTCTCTGCACTCAATATAGAGCTACACTTCTCTACTGGAGAACTTTGCACTCTACTAACTTATTGACTAGAGAATGTTCTCTCCTCTTGTCACTTTGATATCCAATCAAAATTCCCCCCAAAGTTCCAATTCAAAAAACTTACCTACCAAATTAATTTCTTCTTCTAATCTAAAGTTCTCATCAGGGGTTGTTGGGATGGAGATCCCAATCAAATCTTCTCCAGGTTGTTCTGGTTCAACACTCTCCTAACAGGTAGGTGGGAAGATATATGTTGGAAGTTGTCTAGTGGTCAAGACAATAAACTCCAACACCCCCCCTTTTTCTTAAGCCAACAAACTCAATCAAAATTTAAATCGACTATGCTTGGATTTCTCCTAAAGCACTCGAAGTTGTCTTTGCCCAATGGCTTGGTGAAAATGTCTTCTATCTACTGCTTAGACCTACAAAATTCCAATTTTATTTCACCATTATAAACTAAACTTCTAATTAAGTGATACCTAATTTTAATGTGCTTGCTTCTTCCATGAAACACAGGGTTTTTTCTCAATGCAATCGATGAAACATTGTCACAGAAAACTATTGTTCCATCCTCTTGTTCTTCCTTCAAATATCCTAAAATTATTCTCAGTCAAATAGCTTGACATGCTGCTACATTCGCGGCTATATACTCAACCTCAGTTGTTGATAGGGCAATAATGGGTTGCTTCTTAGAAGCCCATGGGATTGCACTCAAACCCAAATGAAACACATACCCAAACGTGCTCTTCCTATCATCTATACTTCCTTCCCAATCACTATCTGTGTAACCAATCAGCCTAAAATCACTTCCAATATTATAGAAAATGCCATATCCCTTGGTGCCATTCAAATACCTCTAGATTCTCTTACCTTCTTGCCAATCAATGTCCTTGGGATTCTCCATAAATCTAGAAATGAAACTCACTACATGCATTATATCATGCCTAGTTGCTGTCAAATACATCAAGCTTCCAACCAAACTCTTATACCTATTCGGATCAACGTTGTTGTTGCAATCTTCCTTGGTCAACTTAATACCTACGGTTGTTGGCATTGGTGCATGATTACTACCATACATTCTAAATCTCTTCAATATCGCATTAGCATATCTTTCTTGAGAGATAAATATACCATTATGTATTTGTTTTCCTTCTATGTCTAGAAAATACCTCAAAAGACCTAAATCTATAATTTCAAACTCTCTTTTCATGGCCTCTTTAAATCAACAATTAGGAAATCATCATCCCCAATGAAAACTAAAATATCAACATATAAGACAACAATGAAAATCTTACTATTAGTTGTCTTGATGTAAGGAGTGGGCTCACCATTTCTTTTGCCAAAGACATTTCTCATCAAATATCAGTCAATCTTGTTGTACCATGCTCGTGGATCTTTCTTTAGCCCATAAAGAGCTTTCTTCAGCTCCATATTAACCTCTTCTTTTAGCACTGCATTAAGGAAGGCAAACTTCACATCAACTTTACATCCATTTGGAATACCTTCCATTTGTGTTGGGCTACAATCGCTATGACTGCCTGCACGGTCTCCATTCTTGCAACAAGGGAATACGTGTCATCATAGTCTCTCCCAAGCTACTATTTGTACCCCTTGACCACTAATCTTTCCTTATGGCACTCTATTCTTCCTTCAGCATTGCTCTTGGTCTTGTAGACCCATGTAACCACAATGACTTGCTTTTTGGGAGGCAAATTAGTTAACTTCGAAATGTCAATCCTCTTTATTGCACCTATTTCCTCATCCATGGCATCACACCATTTCTCCTCCTTAAAAGCATCCTCAAAGTAAATTGGATCACTATGAGAATATAATGCAAAGTTCACATTTTCATCAAACCCATGATCATACCTTTGATCGTGGTAGATCTCCCTTAGACTCTTGGTATTCTTTGGTGTTAGGGAGGCGAGAGTGGAGTATGAACTCTCACTACTACTGCTACTCTGTTGTGCAGATTCTAATCTCTACTGTCGAGAGCTCTCGAGAGCCGATTCTCTGGCTACCTCTGGTTGCTTACCTTTCTATCTATTTCTGTCAGGAGTCGTCTAGAGCTATCGCGAGCTCTCGCAAATTGTACGAAACTTTCTAGCTTTCATTGAATTTAGAGAATTCTGTGATAGTCTACTTTACTGCATATTCACATCAAGGGTGATCATGACTTTTTGGGAGTTGTCTAGAGCTTCTTTCCAATCTTCATACTCATCATCATCATCATCATTGATGGGCACATTTTGTGAGGTGGCTAAAGAGGTATCCATTGAGCCATTGCATAATCATTCTCCAATAACTCAACATCTCTACTAATGATGATCTTCTTGGTGATGGGGTTGTACAATCTATATGCCTTGGACTGAACACTATAGCCCATGAAAATGCATTTCTTACCCTTGTCATCCAACTTTTGCCTCTTCTCCTTTGGCACATGTGCATATGCTACACACCCAAACACTCTAAGGTTCTCAACCATCCACTTGTGCTTAGACCATGCCTCTTGAAAAATCTTGTCACGAACCACCTTGGTTGGACTTCTATTTATCAAATATACTATTATTTTTACAGCCTCACCCCAATATTCATTTCGAAATCCTTTTCCTTTAAGCATGCTCCTTGCGATCTCAACAATGGTCATATCCTTTCTCTCAGTAATGCCATTTTGCTATGGAGTATATGCAGTTGTTAGCTCCTTTGTTATGCAATTTTTCTTGTAAAACTTCACAAAAGCATTGGAGGTATACTCTCCTCCATGATATGACCTTAGGACATTTATGCAATGTCCACTTTCCTTTTCAGCTTGGGCTTCAAGCAACAAAAACTTATCAAAAGCTTTAGATTTGTGCTTCAAAAAAAAAACTCATGTTCTATAGCTGAAATGATCAATAAAGGTCATAAAATATTGGCTGCTACCAATAGATATGGTCTACATAGGGCCAACCAAATCAGTATCCATTAGCTCCAATGGTGCTCTTGCCCTTCTTGAGTTGCCTCTTTGAAAGGGTAACCTATGTTTCTTACCCAAAATGCAAGCCTCACACTTTCTACTAGGCTCTTCTATACTTGAAAACCATCTACCATTCTTTTCTTGGACAATAAACTCAAACCAGCATAACCCAAGTATACATACATGAGATTCCACAGCTTGGAAGGGTCTTCAATGCTACTCTTGAGGGCCTTCAACTGATGCACTATTGTACATGCTTTCTTGCGAGGTGCAGCACTAGACTAAGAAGAGAAACATGTCTCTATTCTCAATGCAAACATCTGGTTCTTTGTCATTTCAATTGTTGCAACTACTTTCTTACTCCCATCTTTGTAAAAAATGACACACTTACCCTTCACCATCACCAACTTGTATCCATTTTGGATTAGCTAACCAACGCTCATGAGATTATGCTTAATTCCTGGGGCAAAATAAACATTCTCAATCTCCTTCTTCTCACCTTTCTTAGTGCAAATCATAATAGATCCTCTTCCTTCAACTAGAACTATTCTATTGTTCCCCATTTTGATCTCATATTTGACATTCTTGTCAATAAATGAGAACAAACTCTCATTACCACTCATGTGGTTACTGCAAACACTATCCAAATACCAAACTTCAAGGCTACCTTCTTCACCAATGTTGCACATGATGAAGGTTGTGGACTGATTATTTTCACCCACATTCACATCAACCACATTAGGATTATGTCTTGCCTGATTACCTTTCTTTTTCCAGCAATCCCTTTCATAATGCCCAAATTTTTGGCAGTTAAAACACTCCACATTACTCTTATCATATGTTTGATTCAAATTGTTGTTCTTCTTGCCTTGTTTGGAGTTATTTTGAGAGTTGCTCGCTCCCTCTTGGTTGTTTTCTCGACCTGAGCTTTCTTGATTGCCACGATCTCGACCTCTTGAAATCCTTCCACTTCTTCCTCTCCCCCTACCTCTTGCATTGACTTGAGCTTTGAAATATTTCTCTTGGGAAGAAGTAGCTGTCCTATTTAGGTGTTTCTCATAAGTTTGAAGAGAACCCATCAACTCATCAACTGTCAAAGCTGATAAATCCTTTACCTCTTTAATGGCAATCACTATTGCATCAAACTTTGATGTCAAATTTTGAAGGATTTTCTCCACAATCCTCTTCTCCTTCATGGTTTCTCCATTAGTCCTTAGTTGGTTCAACAAATCATAGACTCTTATATGAATTTTTGAAATGGACTCATTGTCCTTCTTTTGAAGTCTCAAAATCTCTTCTAAGCATTTGGAGCTTCGCCAATCTGACTTTATCAGTCCCCTTGTAATTTATTTGGAAGATTTCCCACGCTTCCTTAGCATAATTAGTTGTTGCTATTTTGGGAAATATGGCCCCTATCAAGGATGCTTCAATCAAACTCAATGAAATAACATCTTTCCTCCTTCTTCCCCTCAATTGGTTCTTCTAATTGTTTGTGAGGGCAGCATATTGAGCTAGATCAGTTGTATCCACCAACCCAGTTGCACAAAGTTCCCACAAATCATTTGCAACCATGATGGTCTTCATCTTCTTGGCCCAAACATTATAATTTTATCCACTAAAAAATGAAGGTTGCTGCTAGCTCTTTACTTCATCTCCATCCATGTCTCCTACACAAAAAACTCAAACACCCTGAAAATAAAAATGCCCAAACACAAGGATTTCAGGCCTTTATCTCTATATCTCTAATACCATGTAGAGAGATCAAAATCTCTCGAGCTAGATGGACCCAAACAACTCAAAGAGACTGTTGTCTCAATTCCCAAATAGTTAGGAACTCACACACATGAATAAAATCAAAACACAGAAGGAGACATGCAATATTTCTTGTTTTCTATTAAACTATATTGGAGATTACAAAATACAAAATACAAACTGTAAACAATAACCTATGGATTACAAATCTGCAGGCAATGATAAGGAGCTTCATTGTTCTACACAAAATGGAGCTTCTTTGAGCTCACTATAAATTGAAGATTTTCTCGCTTGGAGCTACACATTGTCAAGGGCAATCAAGAGTGATCTCTGACCAACTAATAAGCTATAACTAACACCTACAGGCTGTTGCTATAACTTCTATTCTCTGCACTCAATCTAGAGCTACACTTCTCTGCTGGAGAACTCTGCACTCTACTAACTTACTAACTGGAGAATGTTCTCTCCTTTTGTCACTTTTCTATCTATTCAAAATTCCCCCCAAAATTCCAATTCAAAAAACTTACCTACTAAATTAATTTGTTCTGCCAATCTGCAGTTCTCATCAGGGGTTGTTGGGATGGAGATCCCAATCAAACCTTCTCCAGGTTGTTTTGCTTTAGCACTCTCCTAACATACGTGGGAATATATTTGTTGGTGGTTGTCTAGTGGTGAAGACAATAAATTCCAACACCTCCCCTTTGTCTTGAGCCAACAAACTCAATCAAAATTCAAATTGACTATGCCCAGATTTCTCCTTAGGCACTCGAAGCTATCTTTGCCCAATGGCTTGGTGAAAATGTCTTCTAGCTACTTCTTAGACTTGCAAAATTCTAATTTTATTTCACCATTATTAACTAAACTTCTAATGAAGTGATACCTGATTTCAATGAGCTTTCTTCTTCCATGAAACACAAGGTTATTTCTCAATGCAATCGATGAAAAATTGTCATAGAAAAGCGATGTTCCATCCTCTTGTTCTTCCTTCAAATCTCCTAAAATTCTTCTCAGCCAAATAGCTAACGTACTGCTACTTTCACTGCTATATAATCAACCTTAGCTGTTGATAGGGAAATAATGGGTTGCTTCTTAGAATCCCATGAGATTGAACTCAAACCAAAATGAAACACATACCCAAACGTGCTCTTCCTATCATCTACACTTCTTGTCCAATCACTATCTGCATAACCAATCAGCCTAAAATTACTTACAATATTATAAAAAATTTCATATCCCTTGGTGCCATTCACATACCTAAGGATTCTCTTACCCGCTTTCCAATGAGTGTCCTTGGGATTCTCCATAAATCTGGAAATTAGACTCACTACATGCATTATATCATGCCTAGTTGCTGTCAAATACATCAAGTTTCCAACCAAACTCTTATACTTGGTCAGATCAACATTGTTGTTGAAATCTTCCTTGAGCAACTTAAGACCTATGGTTGTTGGCGTTGGTGTAGGATTACTACCATACATTCTAAATCTCTTCAAGATCTCATTAGCGTATCTTTCTTGAGAGAGAAATATACCATCATGTATTTGTTTTACTTCTATGTCTATAAAATAGATGAAAAGACCTAAATCTGTCGTTTCAAACTCTCTTTTCCTAGCCTCTTTAAAATCAACAATGAGGAAATCATCATCCCCAATGAAAACTAAATTATCAACATATAAGACAACAATGAAAATCTTACCATTAGTTGTCTTGATGTAAAGAGTGGGCTCACCATTTCTTTTGCCAAAGATATTTCTCATCAAATATGAGTCAATCTTGTTGTACCATGCCCGTGGAGCTTTCTTTAGCCCAAAAAGAGCTTTTTTCAGCCTATATTAACCTCTTCTTTTAGCACTCCATTAAGGAAGGCAAACTTTGCATCAACTTCACATCCATTTGTGTTGGGCTACAATCGCTATGACTGTCTGCACAGTCTCCATTCTTGCAACGAGGGCATACATCTCATCATAGACTTTCCCAAACTATTTTTTGTACCCCTTGACCACTAATCTTTCCTTATGGCGCTCTATTATGACTTTGGAATTGCTCTTGGTCTTGTAGACCCACTTAACCCCAATGACTTACCTGTTGGGTGGCAAATTATTTAACTCCCAAGTGTCATTCCTCTGTATTTCATCTATTTCCTCATCCATGGCCTCACACTATTTCTCCTTCTTAAAAGCATCCTCGAAGTAAATCGGATCACTATGAGAAAATAATGCAAAGTTCACATTTTCATCAAACCCATCATCATACCTTGCATCTTGGTAGATCTCCTTTAGACTCTTGGTCTTCTTTGGCATTAGGGAGGAGAGAGTGGGGTATGAACTCTCACTACTACTTCTACTATGTTGTGCAGACTCTAATCTCTACCATCGAGAGTTGTTGGGAGCTGATTCTCTAGCTACCTCTGGCTGCTTGCCTTTATGCATGTTTCTGTCAAGAGTTGTCTGGAGCTGTTGGGAGCTCTTAGAAGTTGTACGGAACTATCTATCTTTCACTGAATTCAGAGAATTATGTGATAGTCTTCTTGAGTGCATATCCACGTCAGGTGTTGTCATGATTTTTCGACAGTTGTCTAGAGGTTCTTCCCGATCTTCATACTCATCATCATCATCGTTGATGGGCATACTTTATGAGGTGGGTAAAGAGGTATCCATCGAGCCATTCCATGAATCATTCTATAATAACTCAACATCTCTACTTATGATGATCTTCTTGGTGATAGGGTTGTACAATCTATATACCTTGGACTCAACACTATAGCCCATGAAAATGCATTTCTCACCCTTGTCATCCAACTTTTGCCTCTTCTCCTTTGGCACATGTGCATATGCTACACACCCAAACACTCTAAGGTGATCAACCATGCACTTGTGCTTAGATCATGCCTCTTGCAGAATCTTGTCACAAACCACCTTTGTTGGACTTCTATTTATCAAATATACTGTTGTTTCTATAGCCACACCCCAATATTCATTTGGAAATCCTTTTTCTTTAAGCATGCTCCTTGTGATCTCAACAATGGTCATATTCTATTCTCTACACTTAATCTAGAGCTACACTTGTCTGGTGGAGAACTCTGCACTCTACTAACTTATTGACTGGAAAATGTTCTCTCCTTTTGTAACTTTGTTTTCCATTCAAATTTCTCCCCAAAATTCCAAATCAAAAAACTTACCTACCAAATTAATTTTTGTTGCGAATCTGCAGTTCTCGTTAGGGGCTGTTGGGATGGAGATCCCAACCAAATCTCCTCTGGGTTGTTCTACTTCAGCACTCTCCTGACAGGTAGGTGGGAAGATATCCGTTGGGGGCTGTCTAGAGGCTAGTACAATAAATTCCAACACTATTGGGTACTGATAAATTAACTGATGGTGATCCTCCTCCTTCATTATAGACATTAATAGACTAGTTGTCGAACTGGGCATAAGATAACTCCACACCTGCACATGGCTTGGGAGATCTGAAATATATTTTAGCCAGTGTGGAGGCTGTAAACATAGCAAAGCCATTATTAAGAAAGGTAGAATAGAAACTACCTTGGCTTGTATTCTTAGGCAAAATGTTTGCAGTAAGCTTTTGTTGCACCTTTGACTTCTACCCTCGCAATAGGGTATTAGTTGGATAATCAAAACACTGCTAGATGACTCTACCAGAGGAGTTGTAGAGAAAAAGGTTCCTATATTCTTCTATGGAAATCCTTTGAAAAGCTAGGTGGATGTATTTGTAGACCAAATGAGAGTGCCATCTCAATTCCTTAACACAAGTTCTCTTGTGAAGGTGAGTGTTAGGGTTGTATTTTCTTGCACCATTTGGTCTCTGTTTGAACTCCATACCATTTGCACGCCATATAATCTATCATCAGTGTCGTGTAGAAAAAAAAAGTTGTAAATAGGTACCCTGCATCGCATGGACTACCATAGCAAAATAATCCACATCCAAACTGCACAGTTTCATATCATTATATGAGATATTGCTGCTCAAAAGGATCGGTTTGACGAGTGCATCTCTTTAAACTGACGGTGTTCGAAAATCTAGAGACTAGATATTTTTTTCCACATTCTTCGTCCATAGGCAGTTGCAGAAATAATAGCAAGGCTCTCTACAATTGGAGAGCATGATAGAAGGAAGAGTGTCAGAAGTAGCAAAATAAAAAAATGAGAGGATGAAAAGCAGCCCGTTGTTATAATTTTTCAAAACAACAGTTATGTTCAAGTCACAATAAAATAACATGCTCGAATGAAAGACAATCTGAAATTACAAACCTGTAATGGCAATGGCAATGGAAGGCAGGGGTTATGATTAACTAGTTAAGCATAACACTAAGTTCCTTAAATCAGCGATATTGAAGTCAAAGTCAGTTTGATTACGGTAGACTAACAAAGAAAAATGAGACCCCAAATATATGGCTTTACAAAGTTCTCTACTACCATCATAATGAGTACATTGTTCCTAATCAAACAAAATCTCATTCATTTCACTGCACTCATGTCAAGAACGTTGTATTCATTTCACTCCACTAAAGTCAAAGTGCATGTCTAATTTTTATTTCTATTCTATAAAGAATTTTTTTAAAATTGAATAAAGAAAGGGAATTACAAGATTAAAAATATTTGTTATTCAACTTATGAACAACAAGCAATAGTAGGTAACAATGCAAATATTTTCCTACACAGGGGTAATATAAACAATTTGAACAAAATTGCTTTTCTGATTATTCAATCACACCTTTACATGCCTGAAAACTGGCGGAGGTGGAGGGAGTTCAAAATTTGAATTTACAGCAGGCAAGAATTTATATATAGTGAAGGCAGAAATGCCAGAGCAAGCATGGGGAACATCTTGGGGAAAGAGGATGAGGACGAAAAGGTGGATGGGTATGGAAAGGTTTCCTAGGATGGAGGTGCTTAGTGCTTTCCAATGTGTCACAATGATGCCTCATCTAACAGTCTCAATAGCTCGCATGGTTCTGAGGGTCCAAGTGACCTTTCCAGGCGCCAGACTTCTTCTTCGTCTGTTTCTGACTGCAATAAGAAATGGACAAATTTATGTAGTTTGCGCGAAAGGTAAGTTAGTGTCCCCTATTTCTCACCGTGATGACCCTATTTCTGGTATTTATTCCATATCCATTCCGGATTGCATTGTGGATAAAAATATGGCCACTTTGGAGCCTATTTTGGTGGGAAAATTTGTGGGGTCACATCCCAATATTGAATCTGTTAGGTCTTGGGTTTCTCGCTGTGAGACATGGACCAACTCTGATATCATGTGAGATTTTGCCAAGATCAAGAGGTAATGGAAAGCATAAATAAGAGAGATAAAATATATGATAGAAATAAACTATATTCTATCAAGATGAAAAATATGATCAACTGGATCATTAAGCATTCGTTGTTCTCATACAATGAATATGAGCTTGTTTATATTGGCAAGGCTATATGGATATGTGAGCACACAAACATGACATGTGACTCAATAAGAAATAAGGGTAGGTAGGAAATAGGTGTGGGTAGGTAGGAGAAACAATATAATATTCCACATGAGGTGCATCACCCACTGAATGTGGAGTGTAACAACAAGATCACACCATAAAAGGTGGAAATTCTCCTACACACACTATCCCAATGTGGCACAAACACCCAAGTGTCTCATACCCAAACTACTATGAAATGCATGTACCTAAGTAAACTTAAGTAAGGTGTAATAATATCCATGATGAATAATTATTTACACCAACACCCCCCCTTAAGTGCAACTTAGGGGAATTCACTTAAGTCTACAATGCATCTAAGTAATGCAAGATGGGTCCCGACTACGAGGCCATGTTAGGTACCCATGTACAAATGCAAATGCATGAAAACCAATGCAAGGAAATCTCTCACAAACCAAGGAAAGAGAGAAAAACCCAATGGGAAAAAACCCTCCCCGAAAAGAGAGATGAAACTAGATACAAAGAACTCTCATAGAAGTATGTGAAGGACAAAACCCCATGTGAGGAAAAAGTCCCGCCCATGTGAGAGAAGAAGAAGAGAGACTAGGAAGCCCCCCCTCAATCTAGAATCTGCACCAATAATAGAAGCTCGAAGATGAATGAAGAAACTGCTCCATGAATGTCAAACAACCTTCCTCCCCTTAGGAAGAAACAAAACCAAAGGTGTATCCATGAAGTCTCCCCAACCATGAAAGGAAGATGGAGAAAAAATACTCATGATGAAAGGAATCTCTGAAAACTGCTCAAATGTCCCCATGTCGATGCTGAAAGGTACCCCCTCCAAAGGTGGTAAACTGTGCCACACTGCTAAAAAAGGCATTCCAAGATCTAGTGGAGATGAATGTAGAACAATGTCCAAAGACTCATATGTCTCCTCAAAAGATATAGAGACCTCGTCCAAGTGTTGTACAAAAGTATCTACAATCATGTCAACCTCTAAAGATTGATCATGTAGAGAATGCACAAGAGGGTCAGAGTGATCCCTCGCAACAATCAAAGAAGGATCATATTCATCAAAGAGAAGATGAATGTCATCAATGGTGTCTCCCAAATTTGCAATGTAGGATTCCACAAACAAACCCGCAATGTCTGTCAGGTAATCATCCCATGAATTTGAAGCTAGAAGACATGAAATATCCTACTGCACTGAATCATAAGAAGGCAAAACTGTCGCACTAGTTGTATAATCAGGTGCAATAGGTGGTGTGATATCAATAGAAGGAGATGAAATGCAAGGCTCAAGAATGGGGTCACATGTGAGAATCCCCAAGTTCAAATGCCCAAAGTTCTCCTCAAAATCTAAACCGTTAACATAGGAAGAACCAACCTCATCAATAGGAACAAAATGTGAAAAAGAGTACAACTAAGATCCATGATCAACCACCCTAGTCGCAATGATAGCTCCACTCTCCAAGTCTCTAATGATAACTGAATCAGGTGTGAACTCCACAGTTTTCCTAGTTACCCCATGTGTGATTTGATAGATGGAAAGAAGATTATTTGTCAAGTGGGGTACACACAACACATCATTGAAGGAGTTATCCCCAATGGTAATAGATCCTTTCCCAATCACATCCATGTATGTATGATTGCCCATCAAAATCTGCGGCATGTGGCAAGGCTCAAATGTAGAAAACATAGACTGCGAAGATGCCATATGATGAGAAGCCCCTGAATTTAGAAGCCATCTCCCTGAATCATGACTTGTAGTAGCACAAAGAGCTTGTCCCTTTCCTTTATCTATCCCAAAAGAGTGATCCTTTCCTTTATCCTTGGAAGAAGAAGCCAATGTAGACATTCTAAAAGGTAGGTTGATTCTATTCTTCTCAAGAAGATTCTTCAACTCATCAATATCCTTCTTATAAAAATGATGTTCATCATGTCCCGACTTCTTACAATATCGATAAAAAATATTGTCCTTATATTATTTCCTCTTAGGTGAGAATGGTGAATCACCTTGTTGTGGAGAGGAAGATTGTGCTCCATCTTGTTGTGGTTTAGACTTAGGTTGCTTTTGATTCTTTCCTTTTCCTTGATTACTTTGATTCCCTTTGTTAGCCACCAAAGCTTGTGACTTTGAAGATTTGAGAATCCCCATTATGGTCAACTTAGATTGCTCAAGTATCAACATCTCCGTGAATGAATCAAATGAGGGAGAAGTGTATGAGGAACCTTGAGCAACCTATGGGTGTGAAAGCTAGATACACAGGCTACATAGTCTGAAGGAAGCTTGTCCAACAAGTTATAAACCAATTGAGCATCCTTTATGTCTATTCCACAATCCTTTAGCTTTGCTCTTAGCTCAGTTGCTTTTGTGACATAATCTTGGATTGTATCAAAATCCTTGGAATCCAAAGTTGTGAGTTCACTATCAAGCTTGTAGCCCTTAATCTCATCAACTTGACCATACAATTTCTGAAAAATATCCGAAGCCTCTTTAATTGTTGTACACTTATCAATGTGAAAAATGAGGTCATCTGAAACATGCTTTCTAAGAGTTCCAAGTGCCATAGCATTCTTAGTAAGCCATTCAATTTGAGCATTAGGATCAGCCTTAGGATCAGGTGGTGCTGTAATAGTTTCATTTACATAATGAATGAGTCCTTTTTCCATTAGTTTACTCCATTCCTTAATTTTCCATGATGCATAATTATGAGGAGTTAAAAGTGGAAATTTAGGAGAACCCATAGCACCAAAATGAAAAAACATAAGATAGAGAGAGGCACAATCACACAAGACACCCCCCCAAAATACTCAATCAAGAAATCCCCCCAAAATGGTGATTTTGGCACTTTATACTTAGTGCGTATACAATGGGCCACTTGCAAAACAAGGCAAAGTGGACTTCTTATTTCAATTTACAACTTCTCAAAATGAGATCTAAGAGACTTCAACAAATACTGCTAGTGATCTAAACTGAGATCCAAGCAAAATGCAAGTACCAAATATGCCAAAAATGGCCAAATACTGAAAGTACAATTTCTACTTAAAATCACTGCAAATAGATGGAAGATTATGAAAGTAGATGAAAAAAATAACGACACCTGAAAAGGAGTCCATATGAGCCCAAATGAAGCCTCCAAAGTTGTAAAAATCAGGATTTCACGATTTCTGAAGAACTTGTATCCAAAAATCAAAAAAATTCTGTACCACTATACAGATCATGAAATTTTACCCCAAAACAAAAAAAATTGCTTGAAAAAACGAGTTCGGATGAGTGAGATATCGCTATTTGAAAATTGCCTACAAAATTATAATTTCTGGAAAATTTCCGCCGCAACGTCAAACTTCAAATGCCTCTAGATTTGGCCTCCGAAGTCCGATTTGGATGAAACAAAAGGCAAAACTAACTTTCTTGGACCTCCTACATCCAATGGTAACCTCATATTTGACCCATCAAGCTTCAATAATAACTTGCAATAGAAAACTCCAAAATACACAACCCCAAATAACATCAAATTTCTCTCAATTAGCAAACCAATGACACTCTAATGGCTCTGATACCATGTGAGACATGGACCAACTCTGATAACATGTGAGATTTTTCCAAGATCAAGAGGCAATGGAAATCATAAATAAGAGACACAAAATATATGATAGAAATAAACTGTATTCTATCAAGATGAAAAATATGATCAACTAGATCATTAAGCATTCGTTGTTCTCATACAATGAATATGAGCTTGCTTATATAGGCAAGGCTATATAGATATGTGAGCACATAAAAATGACATGTGACTCAATAAGAAATAAGGGTAGGTAGGAAATAGGTGTGGGTAGGTAGGAGAAACAATATAATATTCCACACGAGGTGGATCACCCACTGAATGTGGAGTGTAACTACAAGATCACACCATAAAAGGTGGAAATTCTCCTACACACACTATCCCAATGTGGCACAAACACCCAAGTGTCTCATACCCAAACTACTATGAAATGCATGTACCTAAGTAAACTTAAGTAAGGTGTAATAATATCCATGATGAATAATTATTTACACCAACACTGGCAAATGGAGAGGAAAAGGTCAGACTGAGGTAACTAAAATGGCCAATGGGTTTTTCTCCTTTTCCTTTACCTATGATGAAGATTTAAAATTAGTGTTAGATGGAGGACCATGGCTATTGGGGAAATCTTTCTTGGCCCTGAAGAAATGGGAACCCGGTTTCAACCCAAAGGGTTGGCAATGTAATAAAGCTCCTACCTAGCTTCAATTTTTGGGGCTCCCTTTGGAATATTGGGACAAGGAAATCTTTTGTGGGCTAGCCACCTGTTTTGGTGAACTTCTTTCATTGGACCCAATGATTGCAGCTAAAAGAAGATTGGTCTACATTTGCATTTGTGTGAATATTAGGAAATCATCTGACCTTCCCTAGGAAGTCACTTTAAAATCAAAATTTAGGAAATGGATTCAAAAGGTAAAATATGAATCAATCACTTTTGTGTGCTTTCATTGTAAGAAGGTTGGTCATTGGGCTAGAGATTTCCCTTCTAAGAATGAGTCAAAGAAAGTTTGGAGGAATAAATCTTCTGAGTCGGTTAGTGTTGTGGAAATGCCTTTTGGGCCTCATGGCTCTCAGGATCCTGAGATGGTGGTTCCAGATCCTAATAGTCAGGATTGTCAAAAGGGGCAGGGGGAAGTAATGGGGAGTGAGTTGAAGGAGGTTCCATTTGGGTCTCCAACTCTAGAATGTCCTATTCAGGGAGAGATCCCTCGTCCTTTAGAGGAAAATAAAGTTTCCCTGGTTGCCATCCTATCCAATGTCGTGGCTAAAACAAACTTGAACTTGATTATGGATATGGGCTTCTCTCATAAAAAATCAAGTCATTTGAACTCATCTTCCTCTGATGCTTCTTGTCCAAATTCCCCTTTGGATTCTAGCTTGGAGACTGAAGACCTTAATCCTTTCATTAAAGTTAGATCTAAGAATTGGCGACTGAGTACTCATCCCTCAAATGTTGGGGTGGTGTCAGGTTCTATGACTGTCAAAACTAGGAACAGGTATAGAATAGATTGTGGCTCTAAACCAAGAGGGGTTGGGAGACCCCCAAATCTCTTTAGTAGAGATAAGAAAAGTAAGTCAAATATTGCTAATGGTTCTCAGTGAACTCTGAAGGATATGGGGATTGGGTCCCCTGACCGTTCTAAATGAAGATCATCTCATGGAACATAAGGGGGCTCAATAACCCCCATAAACATGATCTCCTATCAAATATGATTCGAGATCATAGATAGGGAATCTGTCTTGTCCAAGAAACTAAAATACATTCTTATAAACTTTCAAAGACAAAGTTGGCTATTTTTAAGGATTGTAGTGTTCATTGTGTTGATGCGGATGTTTCCTCTAGAGGAGTTAACTAACTTTGGAATCCAAGTCTTGTGCTAGGTTCGGCAATTATTTCCAATCCAAATCACATTGCCACTAGATTCACTAATCTTCTCGATGGATCTTCTTGTATCATTTACAATATCTATGCTCCTAATAGAAGGAGTGCCAGGAAGATCTTGTGGAACTCTTTGGTAAATTCTAGAATTATTTTTAATAATAAGAAGTGGATTCTAATGGGGGATTTTAATTGCCTTATTTTCAGTATGGAGAAAATTGGTGGGGCTTTGATTTCTGATGATAGTAAGCATGATCTTTTGGATCTCATAAATGCCTTGGGATTGCTTGAACTGGAGTTGAACAGGTCTAATTTTACATGGTCAAATAGGAGGAGTGTGGAAGATCTTATTCGAGTCAGACTTGATAGGGGTCTTATTTCCCCTGATTGGCAATTGGATTTTTCCTTTAATTTATCCTCTTTATCTAGGATTGGTTCGGACCATTTTCTAATTCTCTTGAGCATTTCTTCCTTTGGTATAAAAAAGGCTTCCCATTCAGATTTAAAAAAAAGTGGACTCATAATCCTGGCTTTATGGATAATATTGTAGAGTGGTGGAATATTGGTGTCCATGGTACGACTATGTATAGAGTGGCCAAGAAATTGGCTAATGTAAAATCTAATGTCCAGAAATGGAATAAGTCCTCCTTTGGCAATATCTTCCAAATAAAAGATTATGTGAAAAGGGAGTTGGATGATATTTGATCCCAAGGGTATTTCCCCATCATAATGGACAAATAAGTTGAGCTCCTGTCCAAATTACAACATATTATCTCTAAATAAGAGGAATTTTGGAAACAGAGATCTAGAGCCATTTGGTTGAAAAATGGGGATAAGAATACTAAATTTTTCCATATGACAACATTCAAGCATGGATATTCTAATAGAATAAAGAAGATCTTTGTCAGTAATCATTGGATTGATAAGCATGATGATATGAGCTCTGAAGCTATTCACTATTTTTCTGATCTTTTATCTATTGATGCTCCGGTTTACTTGGTTTCTTAGGAGGAAATTCTCAATGAATTTTAGGCATATATTTCTCAAGATATGAATTATGGGCTAACTAGAATCCCTTCTACTGAAGAGGTCAGACAAGCAGTTTTTTCTTTTGAAGGGAATAAAGTTTCAGGGCCTAATGGGTTTGCTATGTTCTTCTTCCATAGTTTTTGGTCCATTGTGGGAGAGAACGTTGTGTGTACTAGGCTCGGGAGTTATTTGGATCTAGATTCTCTGGTCTGGGTAGGATCTTCTTCTAGGGTTTTTTTTGTCTCTTGAGCCTTTTCTTTTCTTTCTAGAACCTATTCTCTGGCCCCTTTTGGTCTTGTCTCTAGAATAAGTTCTCGATCCCCAAAATTAATATTTACTTCCAGTTGTTCATGCAAAATAAATTGCTTTGTGTTGATAACCTTTGTAGAAGGGGGATGTTGCCTAATCATTTGTTTCTCTGCAAGGAAGAGGCTAAGGATACTGCTCATCTTCTCTTGCATTGTTCTTTTAGTCAGGGGATTTGGGCTCACTTCTTTGAACTCTGGGGTATTAGTTGGTGCTTTCCTATGACTTTGCTAGATTGCTGGCTGCAATGGTCATTTCCTTTGTATAATTAGGCTATTAAGTTTCTTTGGAATTTTGTGGTCCCTCATGTGGCCTAGGGAATTTTGAAGGAAAGAAATAATCACATTTTTAGAGATAGAAAATCTTCCACTACTGTGGTGGTGTGTCATATCCAAGCCTCTATTAAGGAAAATTTCATTGCATCTTTCCCTTCCTAACAACATGATCTAGCTTTTAATTCTCCAAAAATGGACTGGGATATCATCAACAGATGACAGATTGACTGGGATATTTCTAGACCTACTATTAAAATGAAACACACAAGACCTAACATTACTTGGAGTGCTCCTCTAAGGGGGTGGATCAAGATTAATGTTGATGGGGCAGCCAAAGGTAATGCGGGGCCAATAAGTTGTGGGGGAGTTGCGCGTGATTACAATGGTAGGCTTGTCTCGGCAGTGGCACTCCCACTGAGCACCCAAATAAACCATTTTGCTGAGGCAAATGCAACCTACATTGGGCTTAGAATGGAAAGTTGTGGGGGATTTAAGAAGGTGTGGTTGGAGATTGATTCATTAAATATAATATACTATTTGAACAAAAAATCTTCACCTAGCTGGATGATCAACCGTTTAATCCAGGAGTGCTTTGAAATGATGTACAAATTTGAGGATATTAAAATATCACATGTTTTGAGGGAGGGTAATAGGTTGGATGACCACGTGGCTAATCTAGGTGTAGTTAGAGATGATGAAATGTGGTGGCAGGAAGGGGATTCCTTCCCATTCTAGTTGTGTGAGTTGGCGAGGAAGGACGTTAAAAATATTTCATCTCTCGATCATTAATGATGACTTATCACATGTATAGGTATTTTCATAGAAAAGAACAAAGACGAGTTTCTAGATTGTTCTTGTGGCTCTGTTTGTTTTGTGTCAGCCTGAAGTCTGGTTTTGGTGTTTTCCAAAAAAATCACAAAAGCAGTATTATAATGGGTGGAGACAAAAATAGATTGGAGTCATCCTCATGTGAGCTTTGGGAGAAGAATGAGGAGGTCTGGAGGGAAATTGTGGATAGGGAAATGGAGCCCTTTGTTTGGAAACTTCATGTATAGAAACATCAGCTCACAAACCTATTTGTGAGTAATTGGGATAATGGGGTGCTTCTTGTGTATGGGGCAGAGTTCAGAATCGATGAACCTTTCATCACCGTGATTTCTGGGCTCAGTATGGAAGGTAGAAAATTCTTTAGGGAAAGGAAGAATTCAGAAGAAGCCCTCTCTATTTTCTACGATAAACAGAGTCAAAGGAGGAGGGTTAAGAAGAACTCGGATGTTGGCTACAACTGGTTGGACCTTCAAAGTCTCTGGGCAGACATGGCAGAATTCATTATGAGGTACATTACCCTCGATGCTCATTTTGCTAGTATTTTTTGTTACCATTTCACTATTCTAAACCATTCTAAACATGACCAAAAAATTTCTATTATGTTTTAGTTGTTATCTGCCCTGTAGCTATCTATTAGTAAGCATGCTAAGAATGAGGATAACCCAATTCTCCATGAGGGTTTAATTCTCTTAAACATGGAGTATGTGAAGTCCCATGAGGTCAAACCCTCCCCTATTCAAGTAAACCCTAAGTCTTTAGCTAGCCAGGAGGTGAATGATGTATCGAAGATGAAGATTGATGATATTGAGGATAGGAAAGCGAGGGATTGGAATAATGTCCAAGTGTTAGATGACTTAGATTACAAACCCTCAAAAGTTAAGGATCCCTTGAAAAAGACTCCTGGTACTAGTAGTAGCAGAAAAAACCCTCCTAGATGGGTTGGTAAAAAGAAAACCCCTATTTCGCAGACCCACATTTTGGGGCTGCAAAATCTAAAGAAACATAAAACTGGAAATAAGGTGGTGAATCTTGACAAGGAGGATACCAAAATAAAACTCAACATCCCGATCAATGTGGGCCATAACGAGACCAAAGATGATGAAAAGTGTGTTGAAATGCTTCTAGGGAATTCGCTAATGTATCAAGAAAAGTGTTTTTGATGGTTTTTTGGAGAAATCAATATTCTAAAATAGGGGATTAAAGACCTCATTGCCACTTTCACTGAGATTCCTGCTCCAGATAAGATGAATGAGCTCCTAAAGTTATCCCAGTAAGTTGTGAAAGATATCAATATCATGAAGATTGAGCATGAGGTAAACATCAAGAGGCTAGAGAAAGAGATTCAGAAACTGAACAGTAAACTAAAGGTTTGGTGGAAGTTACCAAGGAAGCCATGCACAATAGTGCCGAGTGTCTTAAGAGAGTCAATGAGGAAATTTCTTGACTAAGTTGAACCAAGAGGTGCAGGCATCCATGAGACCATGTACCAGGACCAAGAGCAAACATCAGGTTACTAGTAGCTCAAGGTTTATTATGGAGGAGCTCCAAGAGATTAATAAAAAAGCAATCCAAAAAAATGCAGAGCTTATGAAAGCTCTATCTTAGTTCTTTATATTGTTGCGTCTTGTTTAGTTTTGTTTTTGTGGTTTCTATTCTGGGGTGATGCCCCTGTTTTTATAGCTCGTTAGCAACTAGTTAGACATTGTTTATTGTGTTTTATTTTTTGTTGGATTTGGGTTTCGGTTCCCTATAAAACTCGATTATCTTAATTAAAAACATAAATAATTTGAAAGAAACAAGTTGTTGCAAAGCAACTACAAAGCAACAGGATTCTGCAAAGTAACAACATAAATTCAGATATAGGAAACCGCACAACAACTACGGTAAGCAAAAATGAACAACAACATCATCTTCTTGCCAGCAGGAACAAGTATCTAGAACCTTTGTAAAACCAATCAACCTCAATAAGCTTGGATACTATTGTTGCCAAGCCCAAGAATTGACACTGTCTTCAAAACTGGATTGCTGCAATTCTCCTGATACCACTTAATTTGAGCTCTAATTTTATGTAAAGATCCAATATAATCTAAGTTTAACTAGGGAGCTTTTTGTAGAGTGTTAATATGGAGGGTCAAGCTCAAACAAATCATTTAAACATCAACTTGAAGGGGAAAATAGGACTAAGAAAAAATAACTAGGCATCTAAACCTCCTGATGAAGTTAATAATGACTTGCCTCAAATTTTGGGTGATTACATTGTGGCAAGAGGAGAGTCCAAGAAGTGCAGTTTGCTAAGACCATGGTTGGGTGAAAAGAGCAAGGAGCATGAAAAAAAAGAAGAACCATAGTTGGTGAGCATGTCCATGAAACCAAAAAGAATGCTTAATAAATACTTTCTTAGAGAAAAAGGGGCAAACTTGGTATGGAAAAATGAAGGAGAGATGCTCATCGATTGGTAGTTTCATGTGCAACACTTTCCAATCTGTTAACTATGACTAAGCATCAGCTTTTGATCTCCAAATTTGATGACTTAACTTGTTCCATCTTGCATGATTAAGGTTCCATTTCCACTTAGAGTTGAGTCTAGTTGCTAGAGAGATATATGGAAGGAGCTGTCTATAAATGATTTTAAGAGGAAAAGATCAAATACTTCTTATGTTTGACCATTTTGAATCTTGTAAGAAGTTGTCATGAATAATTTTATTTGATAGAGCATACTGCAAAACATAGCCAAGAGCATCAACAACAAGGACAAACAAAAATGGGGCAAGAGGACAACCTTAGCGAATAGATTTTTGGAAAGGGAATTGAGGGGAGAGAGCTCCATTAATAACCACTTTTTTATTAGTATCAACGAATAACATGTTAGCTTGATCATAAAATTTGTGACCAAAGCCAAGCCATTTTGACATTTTGAGAATAAATGGTCAATGAATATGGTCATAGGCTTTATCAAAATCAAGTTTAATAATAAGAGCATCTTGGGTAGTTTGTTCTACCCATTCAACAATTTCCCAAGAAAGAACCATGTTATCAAGGATGAATCTCCCTCTCAAGAGGCCTATTTTTTTAGGATGAGCAATTTCTTGAATAAACTTTTTAATTCTTTGAGCAAGTTCTTTAGCAATAATTTTGTATGAAGTGTTGAGGAGGGTTATAGTTTTCCATCCATTAATAGTATCTTCATCCTTACCTTTGGGAATAATTTTTATCAGGCCTTGATTAATGATAGGGCCTAGAGTTCTAGTTTCAATTCCTTCAAGATACACATAATAAAAGTCTTCATGAATATGAGGCCAAAGGGCTTGACAAAACTAAATTGGAAGGCCATCAATTCCTAGACGTTTTTCTTTTTTCATGCACATAAGGGCTTCATCATAAAGACTTGACGTTGTGTAAGGGCCCAAGAGAGTGAGATGAAGAAAATAAATAGTTATGCTTAATGCATATCAATTATGTGACTCTTCAGTCATCTAGCTAAGAAAATGTTTTATTTAGATAATTAACTAAATTAATAAATAAATAGTTAATATATTTATGCTAAATAAACTTGGCAACATTCAATTAGACATTTAAATACATATTTGATCTAATAAAATAATGAATATGATCATATGTACATTTATGTCTAAATAGATCATACAATAAATTTATGTAAACATACTTATTTTTTATATTTAAATATATAGTTTAGATATATAATTATAATAATTTTATCAATTTGTAAAAACAAATTTATTTCATATTATTTTGTTTATTTGAATATATAATTTTTATTATTTTATTTTTTCTAATATTAAATTAAAAAAAAATTATTTTATCATTTAATTTTTTAATGATTTTGTTATTTATCCTTTAAACATTTAAATTAGGTTGAATAAATTTATTATAATTAATTTAAATAAATAAATATCTATTGAATATGCAATATTTTGCTAATTAATTAATTTATTCTATGAAATTATTTATTATTTTAAAGTGCATTTAGAAAATGGTAAGCATTTGAAAAGGAGAAGGGAACCAATTTAAAGTTTGAGAAGTAAAAGAAAAGATGAATTAAAATTTAGAAATAAATTGTCTATCATTCTTTTAGGGCAACTCATTTGGATTCAATAATCCCTTAAAAATAAAGATGTTAAATAATCAATTCTATATATATATATATATATATAATTTCTTTTGATGTAATTAATTTAGATAATAAAATTAATATTTGATGTTTGACATGAAATGAAATGTATGTTGTAGTTGAACTAATATAGATATCTTAAATACATTTATCTACAAAATGTCAAGAGAAATCAATTTGTAGATATTTTTATTTAACTAAAAGTTATTTAATTGACTACATATATGAAAAACAAAAAAATTATGTGATTTTTAATTTAGAAATATTATGTTTATTAAACATTAATACTTTGATATGTAAAAAGGCTAATCAAATTTTAAGGTAAAACAAAAGTGTTTTTGTTTATAGACTTATGCCATGAAAGTCTACTCTTTGCAAGCATTATAGAATGTCTCTCAGCTTTAATAATAGAAAATATCAAAATTATATGTACAACAATTTCGAGTCTTATAGGATCAATCATCATTGTCATGAATTTAATGTGCATCATGAAGTTGATCAAAGAGATAGATAATGATCATGAAGTTGATCAAAGAGATAGATAATGATCTAATAAATTGTGCTCCCAAAAAGCTAATCATCTTAATCTTCTAGTCTTTTAATTTGTAAAGATGGTGTCTACGAACACTATAAGAAACATACTAACTTGAAATCTAAATTTATTCTCTTAAATAAATCCCTTGGTGAGCTAAATCAATGGCGATATAAAAGATCAAAAACAATATTGTGGACCTTCACTAGATTTTAACCTGAGTATTGGAATTGTAAAACTTATCGACTAGAGTCTTGGTTTTCATAGAATAGATTTGGACTCTAGATAGTAATAACCGCTAGAAAAATTGGCAATGGACCTTAAAATAAGCATTTTTACAATAACAGTCTTCGACGCAAAGTGTTTTACTAACATATCAGAGTTTTCATAAGCATAAGTAAAATAGTTGATATTTTCTAGTTCCAAAAAGTCATGATCTGTGCCTAATTTTCTCTGAGAACACCATAGGAACACATGGAGCACATCCGAAATTTGGTTCTGTGACATTAATAGTCTCTGCATAGTCTTGGGAAATCAGAGTCAGCCACTGCAATCATAAGGATGGCAAGTAGTTAATGGAAGATCTTTGTCTTGTTGGAAGGATGAAGCAGACCCATTAAATGTCCATCTAAATCTAATTTAAAGGCAGTTATTGGGTACTGGTAAATTTTTTTGACGACAATCCTCCTCCTTGAGAATAGATATGGGTGCACTGATTCTCAAATTGGGTATAAGATAACTCCATACCTACACGTGTCGTGGAATATTTGAAATACATTTTAACTAGTTTTGAGGTTATAAATGAATCAAAGTAATCATGAAGTAAGGTACAATAGAAACAATCTTGACTTTTTATTCTTAGGAGAAATGTTTGCAGGAAGCTTCTATCCAGCCTTTAACATCTGCCCTAGCAGTTTGCTATCAGTTCGATCATAAAATGAATCCCAGATGATTCTACTAGAGGTTTAAGAGAACAAGGTTTCCATCCTTTGAAACGCTTGGGTGGATGTATTTGTAGACTAGATGAGAGCGCCATAAGTTCCTTAACACAAGTTCTCCTATGGAGGTTAGTGTTAGGCTTGCATTTTCTTGCACCATCTACTCTGTTTGAATTTCCACACATTCGCATATAAAAAACCATAGAAAAAACCTACCATCTATGGTGTAGGCAACAAAGAAAGCTGCAAATCAGTATCTAGAGTCACAAAAATCAATTTGCACTCATTTGCATATTATTATTTTTCATAAATATATCTCAAAAAGTCAGTATTCAATTGCCAAGATAGAGACAAACTCGAAAATGGACCCAAAAAAATTCATCTTGTCAAAGAATCCATGAAAAGTTTCACAAATTTTAATAAACTTAGCTACATCCTTGAATAATGTTGTGAGGCCCACCCTAGTGTGCCAAGATTGTGTGATCTAAACGACTGAATAATATTTTTTTACACTTATACCTTTAATCATAAACATGTAAGAATTTACAACATCTTTGTATTTTCCTTTTAGATCCTTAGCATTCGTATTCTTAACCATTTTATTAAGAATACAAAGTCCTTCATCATCATTTTGAATAGTAGTTTAACACACATGCACAACCTCTCAAATTTTTGGTGAAACTTTCAGCAGTTTCCTCTAGAAAGTGGATAGAATCCTAAAAATCATTCTTCATCAAGCTATCATCTTTAGCCACGTCCTCTAGAGTGTTAAGCATCTTATTATTATTAGCCTTGTTCTTCAAGATATCCTTATTGTCATCAATTGTATACATTTTGTTCTTAAGAGCCCTCAAATTCACATTAATTTGGTTAATCTCAAAGGGATACCAATTCTCCAATCTGAATCGTCCCACCATACAATCCTTAGCTAGGCCAAGAACATCATAAACATTATCTCCATTAGTGTTCAAATAGGTAAGGTCCTTAGACAAATCATGCAAATTGATGAAGTGACCTATGTTAGTCTCTCCCACATTATCTTTACCTTTAGATTTATGATGCCCAATACCAATACCACTAGATAAGTTCATCTAAGTATTGTTTGAACTATATTGATGTCCACCATTTTCTCTTTTCTTTTGGATTTACCACATTCCTTCCAATAGTAAGCTCAATAAATTCTTCCATATCTTCTCAACATTCATTTTCCCTAGCACATTATTTGCCCCTTTCCCATCAAAATCTGTCTTCCCCATAGGGATTTCCTTACCCTTACCCTTTTTTTATTCAATATTTTTCCTTTTTGATTAGAGCCTACAACATTTGTATTGAGATTATCATTCCCTATATATGAGCCCCTAGACCAATAAATTTGGAAAAACTTTGGTTTCTTGGTACTAGGTTTTTCCTCATGGGTAGGGTTAGAATAAACTTTCGTAGAATACTCCTCACCTTTCTTTAGAACCCACTCTTCATCTTCTATAGATTTACCTTTAGTATTAGTTCTCATATGCAAATAATGCATATGGTATGAGGCATAGGTTTTATGAGTTTTTTGTTATTTGACTATATAGTGTTCTAACTAGAAAAAGCAAAAGAAGGCTTCAACCCAATAGAAGAAATGGGTCTCACATGGAGTGTGAACACCCAACATTAGAACTAATAGAATAGAAAAAAACTAGAACCAATGAAAATAGAATAAACAAAAAACTAGACAAAACAAAACATGATCAATCACCAAAAAACACCACCCACAAAAGACATGACAAATGGTCTATAGTGTAGGGGTTTTAGAAACTTTCCAATCTTGGTTAAGCTCCTTGAGCTTCTCATATAAAGATAGTATTTTAATCATACCCATGGTAGGAGTAGCGACAAGGGGCTCATTTTTCACCTTGACGATGGTCCTAGTCGACTCCATAGTATTACCACTTACAATCTCCATAGACCACTTGATGTCTTCTCTTGAGAAATTTTTTAATAGCCTACATCCTTCCTATATAATGTTTTTCATTATGTAAAAAACAAGTTTTGAAGGGGCCCCAAAACCCTTTACGACAAATTAGAAAAGAGATAAAACAAGAAAGGCCTAGCTAGAAAGAACATAACGACAAACATAAACAACTCGTAGAAACAAAAAACCAACCAGAGAACCAAAAGTAACAAAAGGACAACACAATGACACCAGAGGGATGGCCAAGAGCATAGGACAATATAACTAAGAGAAATTCTTAAGAATCTCCACAACCTCTTTCTCTAGCTGAACCATAGAGGTAGCAACACACTTGAGATCATCCAGTTCCTTAGCTTGTTGTGCCACCTTCTTTGTATTCTCCTGGGTTCTTTTTCCATGTCCAACAACCATACCTATAGGGAGCAAGTCCTTGTCCTCAAAAATATCTATCGTATTCTTTTCTAGGTGGATTTGTTCCAGTTTACTAATCAACACTCTGAAATTTTCAACTGAAGCTTTCAAAATCTTGTGACTTTGTTCTTCGATCTTCTTTAGGGTTTCCTCATGACTGTAAACCCTATTTTCCATCTCATTGAACCTAGCCTCCACAGCCTTGAATTTGGAACCATAAGCCTCACTAATAGCCTTCGTATTGCTAATGACTTTAGTTAATTCCTTCAGATTATTAGGCAAAGAACTACCCATCCCGATAGCTTCCAAAATGTCCATTTTCTTTGAAGAGGCCTCTTGTTTAGACTTCAAACTTTCAATCTCCAAGTAGACCCATCTTAAAACCTTATAAAAATCCATCACCTCATTCTTCATAGTGTGAAGCATAGCTATGGGAGAATTACTGCTATCTTTATTGAAGTCTAAAAAATCGGCATTATTCTTCAGGGTTTCCACATCAACAATTGTGACTCTGTCTATAGGAGGCTGAGTCTCCCCATCCACCACATTCTTTCTCTCTTTCTCCACACCATAAATCCATCTATTAGGATCCAAAGGATGAGAAGGGGCCTTTGGGGTACCAACCTCCTTCTCCGGGCTGAATAGCTGGATTGCGCCTAGTTTTCTTCTTAGGTTGTGGGGTGGCATTTTCACTTTCAGTCTCCATACCATCATCATCCTCATCATCTTCTTCAAACCAGTTGTCCTCCTCCTACACCTTTTTCCTATTTCCTTTGACCCCTTTGCTCGAAGTCTTTTTTCCAGACCCATAAGCCATATCTTTATCCTTCCCCTTTCCAGATCCCTTAGCAGGGTTATCCATATCAGAATCACCTTTCAGCTTTGTATCCTACCCTTCATCTTCATTGTCATCTAAGTTCTCTGACTCCTCTTCCAAGGTCAAAGCTCAGTGATAGAGTACTAAACAAAGGTGTCCTTAACATGACTATATAAAAGCAACATTAACCCTTCATGCATGGATGAATTTCTATCCGAGTTATTCCTAAAATCCTATATGCTAGTGTTCAAGGAACAATATAGGTAGAAAGGGATTGACACCATATCTTTGTGGTGAAAGTGATTCAAGAGAAAAAAATGATAGCCATAAAAATGAGAGTATCTATCATCTATAGTGACATATTGCATCACAAAAAACAAAAACTATCTAGACATACCTTTTTAATCACTTTGGCCGAATAATAGGTATTGCTGGATTTCACCAATTTGGCTTTCTCAAAATCTTCCTTCGGGAACCTCTTAATAGCCACCTTTGTGAACTTTCTATCCCTATAGATTTTTCTGCCCTCCATTAGCATCCCAGTAACTTCAGCAATCATTCCTTCATCAATTTACACCTTCCTTCCACCTATGGTGATTCTGCCCTCCTTCCAATTCTTCTTGATTAACCTGGTAACATTAGGGTTTTTGCCAAGAATTTGCTCCATATGCCCCATCATTTTAGCAGTTTTCAGAGTAGCCCATGCTTTTGTCTTCTTTTTCCATTCATCATAGGTAAGTGGTTCAATCCTCTTCCTGTTGCCTCCCATTGTAGCCACAATAGAGTTTCTCAAACCGTTCATAATGCAGAATAGAACAATAACATGGGCCAAAATGTGGAGAATAGAAACCCTCAAAAATGAAATGGACACCCCAAAAGCATGCAAGGTCTTGTCTGCATTAAATGCCAGCTCGCCCTTCAAGTGCTACCCTTTACGATTCATTATAGAAGCTTTTATTGATAAGTATATTGTTATCATTACTTATCTCTCCCTCTTTTCCATGCAATCTGTCATAAATGAGGATGACACGGGCATCATTAGGAAGATCTAGCTCACCTCTCCAGTAGATCATTTGATCGGCTTGAACAACCATGTTGGCAGCCCAATCCGCCATGGCATTGATCTCTCTATAACCATGTGAAATAACACATTGCTCAAAGGAGTTAACTATCTCCTTAGTTAATGATATAATATTTTTGACAGTTCATGATGGGGGGAAATACCTTTAAGACATCTTATGCTATTATTTGAATCTCCCTCAAGCCAAACTTTATTATAACCCAAAGTTTTAGCAAGGGTAAGAGCTTGGTAAGTTGCCATGGCTTCGACTAAGTGGTTGGTCTGAGATCACAAGGGGAGTGCCACCACCACAATACAATAGCTTGCTTCATTTCATATTACTCCCCCACACCCAGCCAACCTTGGGTTACCCTTGGTCGCCCCATAAAAATTAACTTTGATCCAACCAGTCAGTGGAAAAGACCATTTGTTGCTATCCTTCTTATCCTTCTTGTCCTTCCTATCTAAAGAGACAAAAACATTCTAATTATTGAAAAGATCCAACTCATCCTTGTTCCTGAAAAGAAGAGATTTACCATCAACTTTTAGATTTTCCAAAATGGCCTACTTAATTTTAGTGAGAACCATTTATGAAGATGAGTAGGAGTCTTTGAAGATTTTGTTGTTACTCTCTTTCCAAATTCCCCATACCACATAGAGAGAGAGAAAGAGATGGGGAGAAGGAGGGGAAAGCGAGAGAGATAGAGAGAGAGATTATGGGAGAGGGAGGGAGAGAGATTAGGGGGGAGAGAGAGAGGGGGGAATATAGAAATATTAGGGAGAGGGAGAGAGAGAGATTCGGGGAGAGAGAGAGAGAGAGAGAGAGAGAGAGTGAGAGAGAGAGAGAGAGAGAGAGAGAGAGAGAGAGAGAGAGAGAGAGAGAGTGGGGAGAGGGGGGAGGGGGGAGATAGAGAGAGGGGGAAGGGAGAGAGAGATAGAGAGAGGGAGGGGGAAGGGAGAGAGAGAGATAGAGAGAGAGGGAGGGGGAAGGGGTCATATTGTGGCCTATGACCCCTTAGGACAATATATGACCCCTTAGGTGTCAAATTTTTGTAAGCAATATTGACAATGTTTTTTATATTGTAATAATGGTTCATATTACCACCTTATGACATGCTATGACCCATTATGATACCATATGGTGTCGTTAGGGGTCATATGGTGTCTTAAGGGGTCATGGGATATAATACAACCCCGAAGGACAACATATCACCCCTTATGACACCATATTGGGTCGTTATGGGTCCTATGGTTTCCTAAGGGGTCATATTGTGTTCTATGACCCCTTAGGACACCATATGATCACTTATGACACAAAATTGTGTTGTTATGAGTCATATTGTGTCATATGACCCTTTAAGACACCATATGATCCCTTAAGACACAATATGACCCTTTACAACACTATACGTTATCGTTATGGGTCATATGACCCCTTATGACACCATATGGTGTCGTTAAGGGTCATATGGTGTCCTACGGGATCATGGGATACCATCTGACCCCTAAGGACCCCTTATGACACCATATGGGGTCGTTAAGGGTCCTATGGTGTCCTAAGGGATCATATTGTGTCCTATGACCCCTTAGGACACCATATGACCCCTTATGCCCTCAAATTGTGTTGTTATGGGTCATATTGTGTCCTAAGGGGTCATATTGTGTCATATGACCCCTTAAGACACTATATGCCCCTTTAGAACACAATATGACCCTTTATGACACTATGTAGTATCGTTATGGGTCATATGACCCCTTACGACACTATATGGTGTCGTTAGGGGTCATATGGTGTCCTAAGGGGTCATGGGATACCATATGACCCCTAAGGACAACATATGAGCCCTTATGACACCATCTTGGGTTGTTATGGGTTTATGGTATCCTAAGGGGTCATATTGTGTCATATGACCCCTTACGACACCAAATTGTGTTGTTATGGGTCATATCATGTCTTAAGGGGTCATATTGTGTCATATGACCCCTTAAGAGACCATATGACCCCTTAGGATACAATATGACCCTTTATGACACTATACGATATCGTTATGAGTCATATGACCCCTTATGACCCCTTATGAGACCATATGGTGTCCTTAGGGGTTATATGGCATCCTAAGGAGTCATGGGATATCATATGCCCCTTATGATAACATATTGAGTCGTTATGGATCCTTTGGTGTCCTAAGGGGTCATATTGTGTCCTATGGCCTCTTAGGACACCATATGACCCCTTACAACACCAAATTATGTTGTTATGGGTCATATTGTATCCTAAGGGGTCATATTATGGCATATAACCCCTTAAGACACCATATGGCCCCTTAGGACATAATATGACCCTTTATGTCACTATACGGTGTCGTTATGGGTCATATGACCCATCATGAACCCTTATGACACCATATGGTGTTGTAAGGGGTCAAGAGATACCATATGACATCTAAGGACAACATATGACCCCTTATGACACCATATTGGGTCATTATGGGTCCTATGGTGTCTTAAGGGGTTATATTGTGTCCTATGACCCCTTAGGACACCATATGACCCCTTATGACACCAAATTGTGTCATTAGGGGTCATGTGGTATCCTAAGGGGTCTATTGTGTCATATGACCCCTTAAGATACCATATGACCCCTTCAAACACAATATGACCCTTTACGACACTATACAGTGCCATTATGGGTCATATTGTGTCCTACAGGGTCATATTGGATCCTATGTCCCCTTAAGAAAACATATGACAACTTATGACACCAAATTGTGTCATTATGGATCATATTGTGTCCTAAGGGGTCATATTGTGTCATATGACTCCTTAAGACACCATATGACCCCTTAGGACACAATATGACACCATATTAGGTTGTTATGGGTCCTAAGAGGTCATATGACCCCTCTCCCCTAATATCTCTCTCCCCCTCTTTCCTAATCTGTCCCTGTCCCTCTCCCTTAATCTCTCTCTCTCTCTCCCCCTCTCCCCTAATCATTTTCTCTCTCTCTCCCCTTTCCCCTAATATCTCTCTCTCTCTCCCCCTCACCCCTCTCTCCCCTAATCTATCTCTCCCCCCCTCTCCCCTAATCTCTCTCTGCCTCTCCCCTAGTCTCTCTGTCTCCCCCTCTCCCCTAATATTTTCTCTCTCCCCCTTTCCCCTAATCTCCCTCTCCCTCTCCTATAATCTCTCTCCCCCTCCCCCTCCCCCTAATCTCTCTCTCTCTCTCCTCTCCTCTCTCCCTCTCCCTCTCCCTCTCCCCCCTCCCCCTGACCCCTCTCTCCCCTAAGCTCTCTTCGTGTCTCCCCTAGTCTCTCTCTCTCCCTCTCCCCTAATCTCTCTCTCTCTGCCCCTCTCCCCTAATATTTTCTCTCTCTCTCTCTCTCTCTCTCTCTCTCTCTCCCTTTCCCCTAATCTCCCTCTCCCTCTCCACTAATCTCTCTCCCCCTCCCCCCTCCCCCTAATCTCTCTCTCCCCCCATCTCCCCTGATCTTTCTCTCTCTCCCCCTTTCCCATAATCTCTCTCCCTCTCCCCTAAAATCTCTCTCTCTCTCTCTCTCTCTCTCTCTCTCCCCAATCTCTCTCTCTCCCTCTCCCCTAATCTCTCTCTCTCTCTCTTTGTCCCCTAGTCTCTCTCTCCACCTACCCCCTCCCCCTCTCTCCTCTAATCTCTCTCTCTAAAATATGAGTACTCAAACCAAATATCTGATAATCGGATATCCAATTTATGTCATTGCCATTAAAGTGGAAACAGTAAAGAAAAAGGCGACAATGGGAATTATTTTTCTGATCCCAAATTTATGCATTAAAATTGCATATCTGATATAATCGGATATCCAATTTCTGTAAATAAAAAAGAGCCTTGTGAGCCATTTTGTGGATTCCAATGGCCCACATTCTGCACATTCTTATTTATGTCGACAACCATGGGTTTTTAGACATGTTGAGACAAATTTGTTCTTTTGAGAGATTCTTAAAGTCAAATCTTACATTGTCAATCATTTAGGAGCATCTTGGTGGAGGTAAATGGGGAGTAGTAGTCATTGGAAGTCTAAACACAAAAGAAATCTTTCAAATAACCAAATTCAAATGTATATAGAAAGAGATAGAGAAGGTCATAGGAGGAGAAGACAAGGTATGTTAAATATTGCTAATGTTACTTCAAGTGAAGAGGCAATTGAAATTGAAAATGTTGAACAAGTTATTGAAAATGAAAATATAGATTTTAAAAGTGAAAATGTTGAACATGTTGAAAATGTTGAAAGTGATAATGAAAATGCTCAACATGATATTATAATGGAAAGTGAAAATTTGGGAGTTGACAATGAAGGTGTCCATAATATTGGTGTAAATATGAAATTTTTTGACATTGGAGGTGAAAATATAGAAAATTTTGACATAGGAGGTGAACATGTGAAAATTTTTGACATTGGAGGTGAAAATGTCAAAAAATTTGACATTGAAGGTGGAATTTCTCAACCAAGTCAACAAGATGTAACACCTAATTACATCAGAAATGAAGGCCCTCTCATGGATGAAAGACAAATTCCAAATCCAAGACCTTTAAGAACCCCAAAATGGTTACTTGAAATTGATAAGAACATTATTGCGAATCTTGAAGGCAAGAGGTCAACAAGAACCATTCGATTGTGGGCTACTCAACTTTTCGATCAAAATTTTAGCAACAAGACATTGGTTGAGCAATGCCAAATTTTTCTTCAATCGCTAAAGATGATAAACATGAGACCATTGCTAATCTAATTGAGGAAAAGTATGAACAAGAAGATGGAGAGAAATTCTATTATTGCCAAAAATCTATTTGATGCTCTCAATTCTATTGGAAAGAATACCAAGGAAAGAGATAAGAAAGCCGCTTGAAGATTGATTACAACCTCTTTAATAAGACATAAATTGAGGAGGGTTTGCCAAATGAGACAAACTTGTGTTGATTTGGATAGAGCACTTGCACGAAGACAAAGACTTGACGATCCACTTCAACATGATACATGGGCTTTTGGTGGGAGGATTCCACATGTTGATAGAAAGTTGACTGACAATGTGAAGGAGGAGATTCAACAATTTTGGCACTCTAAATCTAGAACATCATCCAATATAAAGGATTTTTTGAAATTAAGAATCGGCAACCGATACTGCACACCACATCCCAAACATTTCTTGGAATCAAGGCAAACAATGTTGTACAAAAAAATTGTGAAGTACATCCAACTTTGCAAATACCACAAAGGGCCTTTGAATCTTTGAAGCCATTTTATTTGTACCTCTTAAGATTCATAATACTTGTTGTTGCAAGTACCATGTCGAGTTTTCAATGTACCATGAAATTTTATGCCCTATTCATTCTCTGATGCATACTAATGAGATGTTGTAGGAGTGTGGTGCAATGATATTTTTGATATCATCAAGAGACTTGCAAGATCTATTTTTATGCCCTAGAGATGATGGCTGCTATTTCTATAGAAATGATTGTTTGAATGAGAAGTGCTCACAATGTGGTGATTTGTCAAAGTTTGTTTCATGTTTTCATGAGGGCAGCAAACACAAGTTTGGAAACAATTATGGTGAGAAAACAAGATATGAGACAGTGAAATATACTTTGAATAGTGGAGGTGAAGGTTCTAGATGCGAATTAGTCTCAAGAGAAGTGAGTGTTGCTGATTTTAGTTTGGATTTTAAGGAAAATATTTTCTATAAGTATGCAAGGCACACCCATAGGTCTTAGTGGTGGGATCAACAGTTCAGAATGTGTAAGAACTCTTTCCCAATTGGCACTATTGTATCAGTGGTTGATTTTGCAGAGAACTATACATTGCAACCACAGAATAAGGTACAGTCTCAGTACTACAATTCAATCCAGATTGATATTTTTGTTCACATTACATATAGACATGCTCCCGCTAGTACATAAGAGGATAGGAAGACAATAAAGGAGTATGATTTTTATTTGTGTGATGATAGATCACACTCCTCCAAGTACGTGCAACATTATTTCGAGAATTTTTTGGAGTTCTTGCATGAGAAAGATATTGCAATTGATCGACATCTGATATGGTCAGATAACTATACGGGTCAATTCAAGAATGAGAATGCATGTAGAGAGGTGTATACCTCATATTGGGTGTTTTTTTGAGGTAGGGAATGGGAAGGGGGAGAATGATGGAGCAGGTGCATGTTTGAAGAGAGCTCTAGTTATGGAGCAATTGAGGATTTCAAGTACAAATTTCTCTGATGCATGTTCTACTATTGATTGGTGTAGTTCAGCATTGTCACATGGAGGTACTCTTGATTTAGAAGTGACCAGATTCTTTTGGTTGGGTGAGGAGGGCACATTGGGAGACAAATTGGATTGGGCATGATGTGTACAGGGTATAACAAAAGCTAACACAGCCAGTGATAGATGATGATGGGTTCACATATCCTACAAGTTCAGTTGTTGTTTTGGGAACTTGGTTGCAAACATACATGATTAGAAAGAATGGCATACCTTCATTTGAAGACTTTGAGAGACACAAAACCATTCTCATGTATTCATACCTTATTATAGCTACAAATGTCAAGTTGTTGAAGCATCAAGAAAAAATGAAGACCAAAGACCTATGGACCATGACTACTGTTGATCATGAAGCAATATTGGATACTCTTAAGGAAAGAAATGACCCTTCCAGAATAATTGAGTAGTAGGTCTTTAATGGTGCCTTATTTTTTTTATCATGCATTTCATTTCAAACAATGATCATAAATCCTTAATGTTCAAATTTGTTATATGGATATTAAGGATGTGTTCAAAATGCAGGTCTATTGATGAACATTTGTTTTTGCAACATGGTTTTTGCATGCACATAGTGGGTAAACTCGATATAATTCGAAGGGATGTATTTTTGCAACACGAATTATTATCATGTATTTGATGAGCATTACAATATTTTATAATAGACAACACTATTTGACAATTTTCGATGATATAATTATCGCAAAACCTTTATGCTCATGCAGGTTTTTTTGATGATATACAACACTATCGCATTATGATTTTTGTGTCAACATAGTGGGTTCACTCGATATAATTCAAAGGGATGTATTTTTATGGTATATAATCCCACCTTTTCATTTATTATCAAGCATTTCAGTTGAAGTATTTATCATAAAGCCTTTATGTTCATGCATGCTTTTTATGTGTAGACTAACAATTCTTAAAAATATAGGTTCATGCTAGATCATTCTCCATTGACTGGTTTACCCTTGGTGATGGTACATATTCCTTGGGGTTATCAATATTTAGCTACTTTTTAATTTATTTTTTCAAGAACTACAAAAATTTACAACCAAATACAATACTGTATGCTTTGTGTGCATTAATGAGATTAAATTTTATGTGTAAACACTAATTCCCTCACTTTGTCAATGTGATTAAATTTTGCAAAATTTCATACACTATGTCAAGTGAATGTATTGCCATTTAGAAATGATAATATCTACCATTGTCTCAAACCATGCAAAGAAATGCAGTGAGAAGGGCTTTAATCAACATGTGTCTTTCTTTGAAGTTATGCTTGTAGACTTTGTAGAGAAACTGGTAAGTTTTGTAGTTATTCAATCTTGTGCATCTTAAAAATGTTTCAAATGATCTATTTATAATTTGAAAAAATAATTTGTATTATGTTTTATAATTTGTTTCTTGTAGCACATTCATTCCGCATAAAAAATTTGCTTATTTTGGTCTTCATTTATATGTAGGCATTGCTCTATGTAAGCTTTTCTCTCAGGACATGAGGATGTCTAATACAGATGAAGTGGGATGTTGTATTTGTATATGGATGTGAATTGATGCAACTTTGTTATGATGATATACGATGTCCATGAGCAAACTGGTTTAGTTGTATTGATGATATACAATGTATCTGTACATGAGTACATTGGTGTAGTTGCATTGATAATGATGAAAAATCCTATTTGCATATTCATTCATGGATGTAACATGAAAGTGTAATGGTAATTATGTGTATACAATACATGGAAATATTGATGATCATTATGTGTCTATAGTGTAATGCTTGTTTATCTATATTTTTTCATTGAATGAGTCTAATGATTTTTTCATCAACTAAAAAAATGTTCCCCAAATAAAACCATAGGGAATCTTGAAAAACCAAGATAGGATTTTCTAGGGACCCATCTCATGGCCCCGTAGGTTCAAACAGATCATTTTTAGGTTCCAAGGATTTTGAGTTAGGGCCCATCAAAGTTTGACAATTTTTAGCACTTAAGGCTCTCAAGGGACGACACCCGTAGGGTATGACCTCGAGCGTTCGATTGAGTGGGGGGGAAAAATAGGAGCATACATAGGGTAAGAATGCCTAACTGGACATCTCAGAACTAATAGTTCATGATCATGATGAGAAGAATGAGAAATTGGCCATGTGACAACATTTGATTGAATGAGTGATGTTTTTTTGCCAACTGAAAAAATGCTACCCTAATTAAACTATAGGGAATCTTGAAGAAACAAGATAGTATTTTGCTTGTGGCCCTGTAGGTTCAAACGGATCATTTGCAAGTGCCACAAATTCCGAGTTAGGGCCCATCAAAGTTTGACAATTTTTAGTACTTAGGACGCTCAAGGGACGACATTCGTAGGGTATGACCCCAAGCGTTCGATCGAGTGGGGGGGGTGGGCGGGGAAATAGGAGCATGCATAGGGTAATAATTCCTAACTAGACATGTTGGAATGAACGGTTCATGATCATGACGAGCAGAATGCAAAATTGGCCACGTGACAACATTTGATTGAATGAGAGTGACGATTTTTCCACCAACTAAAAACATGCTGCCCTAATAAAACCGTAGGGAATATTGAAAAACTAAGATAGGATTTTGTAGGGACCCCTCTCTTGGCACCATAGGTTCAAACAAATCATTCGTAGGTTCCACAAATTATGAGTTAGGGCCCATCAAAGTTTGACAATTCTTATTACTTAGGGTGCTCAAGGGGTGACATCGGTAGGGTATGACCCTGAGCGTTTGACCGAGTTGGTGGGAGAAATACGAGCATGAATAAGGTAAGAATGCCTAACTAGACATGTTAGAACTAATGGTTCATGATCATGATGAGTAGAACGAGAAATTGACCACGCGACAACATTTGATTGAATGAGACTGACGATTTTTTCGCCAACTAAAAAAATGCTACCCTAATTAAACCGTAGGGAATTTTGAAAAAACAAGATTGGATTTTGTAGGGACCCCTCTCATGGACTCATAGGTTCAAATAGATCATTTGCAGGTGCCACGGATATCGAGTTAGGGCCCATCAAAGTTTGACAAGTTTTAGCACTTAGGCCGCTCAAGAGACAACATCGGTAGGGTATGACCCCGAGCGTTCAACCGAGTGAGGGGGGGGGGGGGATAGGAGCATGCATAGGGTAATAATTCCTAACTGGACATGTCAAAACTGATGGTTCATGATCATGATGAGAAGAACGAGAAATTGGCCACGCGACAACATTTGATTGAATGAGACTGTTGATTTTTTTGCCAACTAAAACAATGTTTCCCTAATAAAACTAGAGGGAACCATGAAAAAAAAGAGATAGGTTTTTGTATGGACCCCTCTCATGGCCACATAGGTTCAAATAGATCATTCCCAAGTGCCATGGATTTCGAGTTAGGTCCTATCAAAGTTTGACAATTTTTAGCACTTAGGGCACTCAAGGGACAACACCTGTAGGGTATGACCTCGAGCGTTCGACCGTGTGGGGGGGGGGAGTAGGAACATGTATAGGGTAATAATGCCCAACTAGACATGTTAGAACTGACAGTTCATGATCATGATGAGTAGAATGAGAAATTGGCCACACGACAACATTTGATTGAATGAAACTGATGATTTTTTTGCCAACTGAAAAAATGCTGCCCTAATAAAAGCATAGGGAATATTTAAAAAAACAAGATAGGGTTTTGTAGGGACCCCTCTCATGGCCCACTAGGTTTAAATAGATCATTTATAGGTGCCACAGATTCTGAGTTAGGGCTCGTCAAAGTTTGATAATTTTTAGCACATAGGGTGCCCAAGGGACCACACCGATAGGGTATGACCCCAAGTGTTCGACCGAGTGGAGAGGGGGGAAATAGGAGCATGCATAGAGTAAGAATTCCTAACTAGACATTTCAGAACAAACGGTTCATGATCACGATGAGAAGAATGAGAAATTGGCCACGAGATATCATTTGATTGAATGAGATTGATGATTTTTTTGCCAACTTAAAAAATGCTGCCCTAAAAAAACCATAGGGAATATTGAAAAAACAACATAATATTTTGTAGGGACCCCTCTCATGGCCTTGTAGGTTCAAACAGATCATTGCAAGTGTCACAGATTCTAAGTTAGGGTCCATCAAAGTTTGACAATTTTTAGCACTTAGGGTGCTCAAGGGATGACGCCGATAGGGTATGACCCGAAGTGTTCCACCGAGTGGGGGGGTGGGGAATAGGACAATGCATAGGGTAATAATTCCTAACTGGACATGTCAAAGCCCATCATTCATTATCATGATGAGCATAACAAGAAATTGGCCACGCGACAACATTCGATTGAATGAGACTGACGATTTTTTTCCCAACCGAAAAATTGCTGCCCTAATAAAACTATAGGGAAAATTTAAAAACCGAGATAGGATTTTGTAGGGACCTATCTCGTGGCCTCGTAGGTTCAAACAGATTGTTCGCAGGCACCATATATTTTGAGTCAGGGTCCATCAAAGTTTGACAATTTTTAGCACTTAGGGTGCTCAAGGGATGATGCCGGTAGGGTATGACCCTGAGCGTTCGACTGAGTGGGGGGGGGGGGGGGGGAATAGGAGCATGCATAGGGTAAGAATTCCTAACTGGACATTTGAGAACTTACGGTTTTTTATCACAACGAGCAAAACAAGAAATTAGCCACGCGACAATATTTGATTGACGGAGACTGACGATTTTTTTGGCAACTGAAAAAAATGTTGCCCTAATAAAACCATAGGGAATCTTGAAAAACCTAGATGAATCATTTCAACGAATGAATCCCTCATTGACAACTTCTTACAACTTTTGAGAAATCTTGAGCAATTTTGCCAATATGAGTAACCTATGACTAGACATAACAAATATTGGTCTAGATGACCTTATTACAGAAAAAATGATTATACTTCACCTTATCTACATTGAGAATCCATCAAAACACTTGTCTTCCAAATTTGACCTCATGGAGGCCTGATGAGCGAGGAAGTCATTAAATTTGGTGAAGTTGCCAAAGGCAACCAAATTTAACACTTACAATTTAGATGAAATGAATTATATATAATCTGAAGATTATACAAACAACACTTACGATGAAATGAAATGAATTGTATTGTTCATTAAATAAAGATTATTAACCATTGTTAATTGTTGGATTGAAGATTAAATTTTAAACTGATAACACCATGCACACATGAGCAACAATTTATATGATCAAATATCAACTTCTATACATATGAAAATGACAAATGATTACAAGCGTATGTCCATACACAAATATGACATAAATGCCAACTCAAACAAAATGTATGTCTATAAACATGAATGTGTGTTCATATACAAAGTATACATGGCAAATAGACATGTAAGAATCCCAAAACTATCTATACCATCCTAAGCTACTAATGGATCATCAAAATTGATCCTCTTCACCGCATTGCTCGGCTTTGAAGCATGTTGCACAAGAAAAAACAAACCACAATTAGGATTAGTTATATTATATAACTCACATTAGAAAAATTAACATAAAATTAACTATAATTGAACTATTCTTGTTTACCTCATCTCCATGTTTTCTCTTTGGCTTTGGAGGACTCTTGATGTATGTCTTTGATAGAGGAGGAATGTTTTCAATAATTTCATACACAACCTACATATGTTCACAAACATGACATTGATACAAGTTAGCATATAATTATCACTAATAATAACGAATTATATCTACTAAACACAAAATAAAATAAACACATGTACCTGAGGCATCTCTTCTTCTTCTTCTTCTTGCTCTTCTTCTTCATGTTCAGGTATAGTGGGTGTAGTCAACAAGGATGTGAAGCCAAGAATTTTCTCTACATATACACAAGTATGTGAAACTCTCAATTTATGTCTAGATGTATATAATTATTATAAGTTATTTAAACTATTCATTCAATCATATTTGCAATCAATTACCTTTCCCTTGTCTCCAGCTGCACTACCAAATCCCGAATCGCATAGCCCCACACTCACGCTACTTGTGTCCTACAAGAGAAAAATAAGATATTTAAATGCAACTTACTACATAATCCAATTAATACCAATATAAATGATGAGCATGTATGTACAATAAAATATAAATGACTAGGTGCAATAATATATGTACCATAAAGCTATCAAGGCCAAATGAAATGGCCATCAAGGTGCCCTCTTGGATATGTGGCAACTCCTCCTCTGTCATCAACTATTAAATAGACCATGTAAATCAAAATTAGTACTTAAGATTATCTAGATTATAAATATTAATCTAAAATATAGAATGAACTATGAAAATACGAATGTTACCATTACATCATAAACGTATGATGAAGAGGCCTCCTCGCCTCTAGCATGCAAGGACTCTCCAGGGTATCCTCCACTCCTTGTCATAACATTTGGTGCATTGTGTATCTCATGCACCTCATAATGTGTAGTGTGCACAAGAGGATCAACATGTTGTCCAACTAGACCCACGCATAGGTGCCCACACATGACACAACTATGGGGCATGCAAATGTGTGAAGCCAAGGAGGACGTGTTGGCACCACTAGATGCACTGCTATCAACAAAAGAAGGTTGAGCTACTGCCCCATCCTGAGAAACCAAAAGGCTAATCAAAGAGTGAATAGTCGATATGGTCTGGGATGCCACTTCACAGATGATATATGGATGTTGCATTGGAGGTGGGGGATCAATAGGAGGAGGGGGGACATATGGGCCCTGGACTACTCTAACTGCTCGAGGTCTATTTTGGGGCATACCTAAACCCACACCTTGGAAAGTTTGGATGGCAAAGTAGTTCACATGTTTTCCTAAAACAAACTCAGCATACAATTTTTTGATGAAGTAGAAGGGGACATCAAGATTGCTGTTGGGTGCTTTATCAAAAACCATCCACCAACAATCCCAAAATTTTTTGACAATATCATCATTTGTGCACCATTTAATAGAAATTTTTTTGGGGGGGGGGGTCTACGGGTTGACCATTGTGGAGATTCACAAACAATGTGGCGATATCAGCTTTGGATATCTTGAGATCCTTGATCTCCTTATAGGACAAGCCATCTGCATATTGTTCCCTCATAGAATCTCACCACAAAAGAGTGGCATTGTTCTCCTCAGTGATGGTTTCTATACTCTTCATGATGGACGTGAGGGGATCAAACATTGGGTTCAGGCAAGGAATCCTATGATAGACATCTGCAATCCCCCTCAATTGGTTTAAATTTTGTGCAATTAAATCCTGAATTGAGGGGGGGTTTGGCAAAGGAGGGTTTGGTTGTTGCAGTTGTGGTTGATCAATGTTTTCACTGTAATCCCCCATTTTTAACCTAATTGAATGTAAACAAATGAATTTAGTTAACAAATTTGAAAAAAAATGTATTTGATTTAAAAAAACCTAGTTTTCATGAAAAAAACATATTTTGAATGAAAAAACAAATAAACATTAAAAAAAAATGCAAAAAATTGAATGAAAATGATGAAAAACAATAAAAATCTTACCTTTAATTGGAATTTTTTGCAAATTTGGGTCACAAAATCGAATATTGGGTCCAACCAGATATCAGATTTGCTTGAATTCGCACAGCCCACGGGTTGTCACGGTCCTATTTTATTGTCTCAAAGAAATCCAATATTCAATTTTTATAGTTAAATTATTTTAAAACAAAAATATATTATCTAATATAATATAATATTATATTATACATTATGTATTCTATGTATAATATATAATAATATGCATTATATAATATATAATATTATATTATAATATATAATATATTATATAATATATAATATAATATAATACTATATATTATATTTTATGTATTATAATATATTATTATATTATATTATATTATATATTATAGAATACATAAGATATAATATATAATTTATTTTTTAATTTAAAATTATATATAAAAATTGGATATATCGATATCCGATTTGCCTAGGTGTTTACCATGCCAAGGTATACTGACACCCAAGCCAAACAAAAAGTCAATACGGATTTTCACGTTTTTAGGTGAGAGGAAAAGGCTATTTTTTTCACATCGCTACTTTTTGGCCCCCCATGATCCTGCACGAACCCTTATTTTCTCATTTATAAATTTTGATGATTTTTTTATTTATCTCTTAGTTACTTAAGTTAGATAGAAAAAGTCTAATAATTACTTTGAATAAACATAATAATTAAACAAATACAAGATTATTATGAAATATTTTTAAATTAATTGTTTATTCTATGTAGTTATTTATTGATTTAAAGTGTATTTAGAAAAGGACCAAACAATGTCTCTCTCACCCACTCCCGTCTAGCTATCCTATTTCAAAATCTATTCTCACTCATTGTATATGCATCCCCTATTTGTCTTTTGGTTGTGCATCTTATATTTGATGGGATTTTTCTTGTTATTTATTTGTGAGTACATGGTGCTAGATTACATGTTGGCTCATATTTCTTGGAAAATGGCCGTCTTTCTCTACATGTTATGCTAGTGCGGAGGCATATTTTGATCTAGAGAATAGTGTTTGTGGCTTGATAGTTCAAGAGATCGCCTCTTTGCTTCATTCTAATACCTCTTATGGAAATTTGCAATCCCCTCATGGGGATGGTATTTCGATTATTGTTGTGTTGTCCATCTTACATGTGAGGCCTCCTTGCTTGGTTCTTTTATAGATATAGTGAAGAATGGTTCTAGGGATGGTCCTTCTACTACTATGCTGGTGAAGGGATCTATCATGGGAAAGTGTTTGTTAAACAATTACCTCTCACCTATATTCATATTGTCCCTATAGTTTCTCTAGGGCACCAAGTGATCAATTGTGAGGTTTTCTCCTCTAGTAGTTGTTTGATTTGTAGGTAATATTTCCAATGGGCTTCTATCTATAATCTACATCACTAGCTTTCAAAGCATTGGATTCCTTTGGTTGAGGCTAAGAGAGAGATATACCCTTATGCTAGAGTATATTTTGTAGTTTGTTTTTTCAATCTTCTAAATATAGATAAGTTGTGTTAGAATATGGTGAGTGGGAGTGGGATTTGCATCCTCTTTTGATTTATCCTTGTTCACCTTTGTTTAACTATTTAAACAAATATATTGACATGATGCATGTTTTGTTTGATTTTTTTGTACCTCAATTTATTGTACCTAAGTTTGTCAATTGACAACCCCAAATTGTTCCATAGATTATTTAATGCCCTTAGATGGGCTTTTTTAGGGGGGTTATCTCTCATCTTGTCTTAATTCTTTAGAATTAGATTAAAACTCTTTATGGATAGTTGTACAAATGAGGAAGAGAGGTCCTCGGTTGGATTCTCTTTTGCATGCCAATCATTTGACTGCAAAGATGAATAGGTTTTAATCAAGCACTAGTTACCTGCTTGATACTATATTTTTATTTATAGTCATCTTGTTCGCTTTTCTTTCTATTTTTTCACTTTTCATATTATTATAGGGCTTGTTCTTGTTAGTAGGGAAATTGAAAAAGCATAGCCCAAATAACATAAACCTATTGCAATCAACCACAAGAGGATTGCTAATCTTTTTGCCAACAAGTCACCCCTCAGAAGAGTCATAGATTGTAAGGGATATGTTCCATCAAGAAAATATATGTATAGGATAGAATAGCTTCCAATAAAGAGAAGAAATATAGAGAGAGACATAGGTAAGGAGGAATATGTAATAATAGAACGAACAAGAAGAATAAGAGAAGTATATATGGTGATAGATGTATATAAGAGAATGATGGGAATTTGATCTAAAGAGTGGTCTTAGCTAATGCTATATAGAGACTATATATTATAGTGTGTAGATTTGAAGAATGACATGTGATCTTTCACTCTATTACATGGATTGATATGGCTATGAACTTGAAGACCTTCAAACTATTCTACTCAACCAACCTATAACTTGTATACTTCTTTCACCTAATAAACAAAGCACAAGGCAATGAAAAGGTCAAGCACTACAATAAGTTGACAAGTTAAAATAAACATGTATAAGAATATAATCACCCTACCACATACATATTGATCTGGCATAAAATTTCAAAATGCAATTCTTACTAATTCTCAATATTTTTAAAGAACCTATAAAATCATCTTTCAATTCTGTTTGTTCTGTATCATCCTGATGATGGATCATGGAGTGTGATCTGAAATGTTGATGTAAAAAATCTTCACACAATTTAATCCAGAAATATTAATTCCTAAAATCATCATCATTATGATCACAAAAATATCATATAAAAATTGTTAACATAATCGAGTATTTGAAAATTAACTAAGTCAAAGAGAAACCCTAATATCGTAAGTATAGTCTTCTTCATTGTAACGTTTAACACGTCTATAATTCGGGAAACTACTGTGTCACTTTGCCAGAACAATATATGGAAAGTCAAGATAATACCAGATTTTCATATTGGTAAAATTCAATTCAGGAAACATTGATGAAAATACGACATGATATAAAAATTTCACCACGCGGAAATGACAAAAGCTCAAGACACATCAATAATGAAACTCATGACAGTCCAAGACTTTTATATTGAGAAAATCAAATCAATCTTTCTTCAATCTATATTCTGTCAAAAAAAGCCCTATGATCCTTCTCAGAAAAAGCGCTTTGTTTCCTGGAAAGAAGACGACAGTTAAAATTAATCTAATTAAACCTAATTCTGTGTTGACAAGAGCTTATTAAGCCAATCCCATTCTCTCACTCGCCTTTCTCGCTAAGATAATGGACAGGCATGTTTCTCACGAAACATAATGGTCCGCAGTGGGAGTAGGTACGAGGAAGCAGTGGAAGTAGGTACGAGGAAACAGAATTTTGTAAAGATCATTCTGTTTATTTTTATATTTTATATTAAGGCTAATATTATATAGTCAATTATTTTTTATGTATATTTCCAATTAAAAAATAGTCATCTTTTCTAGGAAAGTGGATAATGTCCCGCTTTTAAATAATATAGATCTAAAGTAATGTTTTATGATTAGAGTTATTATGCATTAATGAACTATTAATTGTTTTTTTAAAGTAAGTGGGGAAGGGTCCGAATTTTTTATAGTGATCAGACAAAGTACATCAAAGATTCAGTCATAAAACAATTGAGTTACCCTAGTTAACCCAACAACAAAACAACACCGTTGAAACAAACAACCTACTAAAAGTCAAAATAAGGGCCAGGATGTGGGCCCAGTGAAATAGAACAAGATCTTTGGGTAAAAAATAGGATGACCCCTTTTCCTGCGATGCACATCCATCCAAGAGGTGTCCACTTCATGAGACACAAAGGGAACAACGTGAGAAGAGCTCTCTGAAGAGAACTCATGTCTAAAAGCCAAGAAAAGAAACCAAGGATGGAGGCCTAACAATTCGAGGAGAGAGAATCTAACACTTTCGAGGGAATAGGCCTTGTTCTTGAGAGAGCATTTGAAGTAGCCGAAGGGATGTCAATCTCATGAGCAATGGGCACCAAAGAAATAGCGAGTCCCTAAATAAGGGTCATAAGGGAAAAGCAACCACAAACCACAACAGTAACTGAAGAAGAGCAACCGTGAACCATACAGTTAGGAAAAGGCTTTGAGGAAGGGGGTTCTAAAATTGTTGATGAGTCCAAAGTGGCATCAATAGGGAATACTATGATGACACCCCTTAATTTCCTTCCACCAAGTAGGAGACATGTGAGGATGAGGCATATGTAACAAAGACAAGAAAAGGTGCCTAGTGGCAAAGCAATGTCTGCAACAAAATGAGAGCCCCACAAAATCCACACACTATAAAAATAGAAAATCACTAACCTTGAGAGAAATCATAATCGAGAGGGGCTTTGAGAGGTCCAGATCTACCAAGATGCATGTGAAGAAGGTGTGGGAGAAGAGGATGGGGTTTGTTGTCTTGATGATGATTTATGTATGATGACTATTTTGTATGTTGTCATTGATGGCAACTATGTTTCTTAAGTCATCTAATTCCTACAGAACAACTGGCTAGACTTAACCGATAAAGAAGAGACAATTTTATCTGAACCAGTAATTAGGACTTCAACCGATAAAAAGACTGACAAAGTCTCACACCGACAACTGGTAAATGAAATCTATGAAGGATGAATGAATGCTGTTTTGCAGCAACATTGATGACTAGCAGTTGAAGATAACTTCATGACTGCATGAGCAAATTTGATTAGATGAATGAGATTTGATCAACAAGGCGGAGACCAAGAAACACAGTTAACCGGTAGTGATGAAAATCAATCAGATCGGTAACACGACATAGAATTGGATTTTTTATGTCGGTGGCTAACATAACTAAAGCGTACAATGCAAGATTGTCTAGATGCATTGAACCTAGGGAATCTTAATAAGGTTCTAAGTTGAACTTAAGATAATTTTAATTGCATGATGAGGTATGAAAGGATATATATACATGAGCTTGTTAGTGTGATATGTGATGAGCGAATTTTGTATTTCTAATAGTGCAAAGATCAGAAGAGTTGAGAAATGAAGTCTCTGTGATGGGTAAGTGCACAAAGATGGTGGTCAAAAAGGGGGGTATAAGTGGACACTTTTTTTCTAAAATTAGGTGAACCTGAACTTGGAGGCAAAATTTGAAAGTCATCCACTCAAGATATGAAGATAATCAAAGAACAAATATTGTAGTACTCTGAATCTAGTTTCCAAACTACTAAACTTTTTAAAAATTGGATAAGATTAAGGAGGTCAAATCCTTCGTGCACGAAAATAAAACCCTGATTTTTCTTAAAAACATAACATAGTGTCTGACGTGCACATTAAAAAAGTCATAGTTAGATTTAGTATTCTAACAAATCCTTTGGTAGAAAGATAGTTAAGAGTGAGCACAAGAAGATGTGTATTTTTATTGTAATTTTTTGTTTAGTATTTATTTTTTATGTTCTTTCCAATCAAGCACATCCTGAAAATTAGGTGCATGTTCATGTGTGAAACATAAGTTGCACTAAACAAATCAAAAATACAATTTTTTTTATTTTTAAATTGTAAAGAATCAAGTGCACTACAATAATATATAAGGTTTTTAAAATTTGGATATGTAAAGAATCAAGGGTATGACTCTCGACATTCTGGCACTTTTGGATGCACGAGAGGAGCATGAATAGCATAAACCTGCTTACCCAGACACACTTGTGACATCCGTTTGTGCACACGACGAACTGAATCAATTTTTGCCTATCCTGTAGCTTTGCATTGTATGCAACTGACGGTTTTTGCAGCAGGCAAAACAAATGCTACCAATTGAAAATGCCTTTGAGTCATTAAAAACTAAGATAGCCCATTGTAGAGGATCCTCACGTGACCCCATAGGTTCAAACAGATCGATCATATGTGTCCTATATTGGAAGAAATAGTCTGTCAAAGTTTGACAATTGTTTAGACTCAGGGCACTTGAGAGATCGGATCGGTAGGGTATGACTCTCAATGTTCTAGCGCTTTGGGATGCACAAGAGGAGAATCCCTAGCATAAAAATTCCTACCCAGATGTGCTCATGACATCGGTTCATGCACACGATAAACCAAATCAATTCTAGCCTATCCTACAACTTCGCATTGCATGCAATTGACAATTTTTGCAGTAGGCAAAAAAATGCTACCAATTGAAAATGGCTCTGATTCATCAAAAAAAAAGATAGGCCATTGTAGAGGAGCCTCATGCAACCCCACAGGTTCAAACAAATCAATCATATGTGTCCTAGATTAGAATAAATAGTTCATCAAAGTTTGACAATTTTGGAGAATTAAGTCACTTGAGAAACCGCGTAGGTAGGGTATGACTCTCAACATTCTGACACTTTGGGATCCATGAGAGGAGCATGCCTAGCATAAACCTACCCACCCAAACATGATCATGATGTCAGTTTGTGTACACGACGAGACGAATCAATTCTAGCCTATCCTGCAACTTTGCATTACATGCAACTGATGGTTTTTGTAGTAGGCGAAAAAAAAATACCAATTGAAAATGGCTCTGAGTCATCAAAAACTAAGATAGGCCATTGTAGAGGAGCCTCATGCAACCCTACAGGTTCAAACAGATTGATCATATGTGTCCTCTACTAGAAGAAATAGTCCATCAAAGTTTGACAATTTTTTGGACTCAAGGCACTTGAGAAATCACGCCGGTAGGGTATGACTCTGGACATTTTGGCCCTTTGGGATGCACGAGAGGAGCATACCTAGCATAAAATTTCCCACCTGAAAATTCTCATGTAATTTCTTTGTGCACACGACAACCAAAATTTTACCATTACGAGCGTGAAGATGCTCTCGCACCACACACATATTGTTGTTTATATTCATATTGTCAATTTTTGTTGTTTATATTCATATTGTTGATTATATAGGCAAATATTCATTTAAATTTATAAAAGGGAAGCCACCAAATACAACAAATACACAATAATGAACTGAATACGAGGAGTTTTGTAGGGTTAGTTCAACATTTTAGAAATTTTATCAAATCCTATTCCACGATTGCAATGTTTTATATCATAGATTTTTGTTGTTTATATTCATATTGTTGATTAAATAGGCAAATGATCAATTAACTTTATAAAAGGACGGCCACGAAATACAACAAATATAAAATAATGAACTCAGTACACATTTATTGGATTGAATATCAACATTTATATATATCAAAAAAAGGCATGTCTGCCAAGTTAATACAAGTATTACAAAAATGTGGCATATGCCATGTCCAAATCGATATACAATAAAAATGTAGAATATATCTACATGTATTGGTCATTGAATGACCAAAACTAACACTATATGATCCTAAACTTGTGGTGGATCATCAAAATCAAGCCTCTTCGATGCACTACGCGGCTCTGTGGATGGCTGCAAAACCACAATTCAAAAGCCAAGTTAGAATTATTTTGTAGAAAATAGTTCACAATTAACAACATAACTATGCATTTAACTATAATTCCTTTGTAATTGAAATGTAGATTACCTCATCAGCTAATCTAGGAGCTAATGTCTTTTGTCTCCTCTCCTTGTCACTCTTAGGAGTTTTCTTGAAGACATACTTCAAAGGATCCACGTTATGGTCGTACCGCAAAGGGGTCTATTGTATATTAAATGTACAATTAATAATGTACTAACATAAATACATCAAAAACACTTAAAAGCTATAATATAGAGAACAATGACGTACCAGTGCCTAAGATGCTTCTCCAATGCACTGAGGATCACTCACCATCGATGGAGAAACTGTTGCTATCACTTATACAAAAAATGAACAAAGATTAAATATAATTAATATAATGATAAATATTGTAGGTTAAAAACAATTAATGTAATATATCAAACAAAAGTGTATCGAGTCCTTAGATGCTTCTCCAGTGCACGGAGGAGTGCTCACCATTGATGAAACAACTATGGATATTTCTTGTATGAAAAAATAATAAGATTATAATATATCACAAGTTCACATGTACGCGTGCATATAATCATGAAATCAAGAAAATAAAGTAGACATACATATCTCCACCCTCTCTTGATCCACGGGAAAATTAGGTGCATTCAACAAATCTACATAGCTCAATGGTCATTGTACATGTAAAACAGACAAAAAACACTAATCAATCTACAAACCCCAAATAATAGTTGATTTCAACATTTTCAAATAATTGTACAACTAAAAATGTGTTCAATTACCTTCTTCCCATGTTTTGGCATCATTGAGGAATTCTTTTCTTAGGACGAGGCCTAGACATGGAGGGGGTACCCTATAAAAAGAAAATTAGCATGAGATATTAGTACAGATTATATATTAAACATAATTTAAAAATCTAAAATAAAATTAATTTCATATTCTATCAAAACAATACATAAAAAGGGTTGCACAAAATATGATACCGTATAGCCTTGTAGGCCAGAACCGATCGCTGAGAGCATGATGCCATCAATCTAGGACATTTGGTCCCCTGTCAACACTTGAAAACCAAAAATTGGACCAAGCATTAAAGATAGTTAGTATATCTTGTAATATTTTTGAATTCAAAGTGTACTATTCTATTTTAACATGTTACAAAATTTATACCTCAGGCATCGAAGTTGCAGTTGTAGTAATTGAGGGAGGAGTATGGGATAGCGTTGCTGTATCCCGAAATGCATATTATTTGTCTCAATTTAAATTGATGTATAAATGAAAATTCATTTATGTAATTAAAAATTTAAAGTGACTAATAAATAGAATGCTATGAATTCAAATCAACACAGCTGTGTTTGTCGCTGATGGGCAAACACCATGTCTATCAACTCATCTGTTAGTGTGAAATCCTCATTTGTGCGGACCTAACATCTACTCTTGCAAAACGTGCATAGATGAGATGTGGATCCATCTGCACCAGCCGCATCATCTATCCCTGAGTATATCCCCGAGCAACTAACACACACATGCTGAATGGGCTCTTTATTGCCACCTGGAGCAACTAATGGCTCATCATCCAATACAATAGGGTGTGCTAACGATGTCCCATGCTGGATGATGGAACCAGTCAATGTTGTGGCCACCTAAAGAGTCTATAGCTCCTTTGACTCTTTCAACTCTACTAGGACAGCCTGTTGCACCTTGGGTTTGAGTTCTAAGGGGTGATGACTCTCTGAGGCTACTCGCCTATAGGCTCCAGGTCTATCTTGGGCAGAGCCGCCACCTCTACCATGGAAATCTCTCATGTCAAAATAGTTTGGCTCCACATTGAGCACAAACTATAGTATACTTTTCTCAAAAAATACAATGGCACCTCATAATTATTACAAGGTGGATCATCAAAGACCATCCACCACCTCTGCCAAAAAAGAATCTTCATCTACACATTGGTACACCAATGTATGGGAAACCTCTTTGCATTAAGAGGTAACAACTGACCAGTTTTAGTATCAACAAAAAGGGTACATATTTGTTGTTTACTAATATTTTGGTTTTTCACTCCCTCGTATGATTACCCATCAACATACTATTGACGACACCTATCCCTAAAGTTTCCCCATTTTGTAATTTTGTGTGGAAACTACTATGGCACCACTAGATAATGTTTCTAGGCTAGTGGTGAGGGATTTATGATGCTCAAGTTTGGATGTTTTCAATTTATTAATCAGTCTATTGATTTTAAATGTATTTTGCCCTAACTGGTTAATTAATTGCTCTTGTGTTTCAGGTGTGTGGTCAAAAGGAGAAATTGGAGGTGTATCTTGTGGGTTTTTAGGAGGTGCATTTTGTTGTTATTGTTGTGGATTATCATAATCTAGTTTTTGAAACAAAAAATTAAAAAACCTAATCAAAATTAATGAAATTAAATTCAAAATGTAAAACAAAAATTAACAAAAACTAACCTTGATCCATAGTGTCTAGAGGAGAAATGAGGCACCCCGTTTGCGGTTTGGCAAAGAAAATGGGAAAAAAACATGGTTGTCATGGGAAAATAAGACATAGTTTTTTTTTTTAAACTTTTTTTGACAGGTACCACGTGTGCAGTCCTTTAGGGCTTATTAGCGTGTGCGTGCTCATTTTCCTAAAAATAGTGTATATGCACTCAATTTCCTAAAAGCAGCACATACGCACTACCTTTTTAAGGCTTAGGAACAACAGACCTAAGCGCGTAGGTGGTTATTTTAAATTTTATAACCACGTACGCGCTACTTGTTTTTTCATGTCTTTTTTGGGTCGTGTCCACTTTTATGACCACCATCTTTGTGCACATACCCTAATGTTGTAATGTTCTGAAGAAGATCTTATCAAACACATAAGGTGTTATACTGGGATCATTTGCACTTGTTGTCTTCCTAATAGTTGTAGCAAGAAAATCCTCTTACAAAGTCACTCCTAACAAGGTATAGTCAGATCCTAATAGTTTTGAACATTAATTCCTCTAACTAGGTGACATATTATCTTGTGTTTGTAAATCCCAATTACTTGGGTATCTCCTAACAAGGCTAGTCCTCACATGCCTTTTTGTAATGCCCTTAACCGAGCTTAGACACTTCTAACAAGGTGTGCCCCTAACCAAGTGTTGTAGACCTTAACCAAACATATCTCTATACAACAGTTAGTGGATCTTGTGGGTACTAACTCCCACCGTGGTTTTTCCCATTTGGGTTTTCCATGTATAAACTCTTGTGTCATGTGGTTTATGCTTTATGTGTTGATTTCATACTTGTTGTTTTTTCTTGCATGTCTATTGAGTTTAAAGTTGGTGAGATTGATATTCAGATTTGTATTGTTTTTACTATCACTGATTCACCCTCCCCCACTCTCAGTGCCTTATAAGTTCATCAGGGTTGAATTTAATAAAGTGGCCTTTAATATTGCCAATGGATTTAATGACACTGTAACACCAGAAGTGAAGACGAAGATGTGGAAGCTTGATCCATGTAGGGGAGAATTCAACAAGGTTCATAAGGGGGTTGAAAATGAGGATCTAGGGGCAAAAGGCTAGGATATGGGTGTCCTATCTATAGGGGCCTTGAGATAGCATAGTCTCTTTATCTTTAGTTTAATCAAAGTAAACAACAAAAAAGCTTGAGAAAAAGGGTAAATTTCAAACTTATCAGATACTAACAGGTTCTAGAGGGTAGAAATCCAACAGAGTCAAGAACCAGAAAAGATGGCCAGAGATGGTTGAAATGAATGATAAGAACATATTTCTCATAGTATGCTATGCAATCTAGAAACTCATTTCCAAGGATCACTTTAAGAATCATAAAAGAACAAGGAAAGCATTAAACTGGTCTACAAAGGAGCCCTTAAAACTATTAATTGTTTAGCTTTATATTCTATGTCACTTTCATCTCAATTAATTTGAAACTTGTTTCACAAATGTAATCTTTGATTTAGAAAGTGACATACTTTTGATCATCTAAATCCTAATCATGTCATTATTTGATGCCTATATTTGAAAAGTTGGAGTGATGAAAGTATCTAAAATGAGTTGTCCTCATTGGTTCTAGAAGAACCTCTTTATTAAATGCTTGGGGCTCTCTTTTTATTTTAGATGTATGTTTCCTTCTTATGATCTTCTTCAGAACTATTATCTATTTCTCCAAATGGGCACTTAGTAGCAAAATTACCTATTTTAGTAGAATTGAATCATTTAAAAGGTAACTTTGTTTTGTATTTTCCATATGCTTTCTTCATATAAATGCCATAAAGTGAGTTCCCTCAACATTTGATTCTTCATTTGTATTTTCCATATCCTTTCTCCATCTTTGTCACAAAGTGAGTTCCCTCAGTATTTGATTCATTTCTTGGTTGAAATCCTCTATTCTTCAACTTCTTTGATGCTTTGAAGGTTGCCTCTTTCTTTGATGGCTTCTCATGTATAGTCCTTCTAGTGAGAATTCCATGTGGTTCATCCATTTTCAATGTAATAGATCCTTTGTTTCCTCAATGGCAGAGAAATTTGTATCAAATCCATTAAGGACATATCTTAGTACCTTTTTCACAATAATTGGTTCACCAATCATTTCCCCAATACCTTTGATGGAGTTGAATATTTCATTTACACAAAGGAGGTAGAATACAACATTTTCTTCATCCTTCATCTTTAAACTCACAAATTATCTTCTATGAGTTTGTAGATTTTTCTTCTTCACTTTGTCAGCACCTTCATAAATGCCTTGAAATTAATCCTACATATATTTATTTGTCATACAATGCATTACTCTAGAAAAAAAATGATCTTTTCAAACCACACAAGGTAGTATTCATTGATTTGTATTATTCTCACTAGCTTTCTTTCTAACTTGATTTGTTGGAGGAACTTGATAACCATCCAAAATTGATTTCCAAATATTAAACCTTAGTGCCCTTAGACAAGTTTGTATCCTCATACTTTAGAATGCATAATCATATCCATTAAACAATGGATCTCTATTAAAGGATAACGCTTCTTGACTAGTCATGTGTGCTTCCAAGATCTACATTTCAACTATTAGGCTACATAAAGGAACTGACTCTGATACCAATTGATGAGAACACAATTGTACCAAAAGGGATCTGAATCAATATAATGCAATATTTTCTTCCTTTGGTGGTTAATCATCTTGAGATGAATAATGTAAATAAGAAAAATAATAACAACAATAAAAAAAGTTTAAAATCAATATGAGAAGTGGGAGAATTTGAGTGGCTGCTAGGGCTTCAATCTCTAGAGGAGTAGGGAGTGTAGTTGTAGGTGAATAGGATGATACAGTCGATGAAGATGATACTGATGGGTATGGGCAGGCTCTGCCCCTTTTTCTCATGTTTTGTTTCCTCTTCTCTTTGGGCTCTATCTTTTGCATTTGGGTTTGTTTGCTCTTGCTTTTTGTTGGTGGTATTGTGGCTTGACTTTTCCTAGTTTTTTGTGTTGCGGCCTATGTTTGGTCTTCTTTTATCTTGTGCCCTTTTTTCCTTCTTGTTGTGTCTGGTCTTCTATTATGTTTGCCTCCCTCCTCTGGCTCAGCCACAACTCTGTATTTTGGCCTCGGCTTTTCCTTGGTGGGTTTCTCTCAGGTGGCTCCCTTTTTGGTATTTTCTATGTCTTTTAGGTTGGTGGTCCCTTTATTTTCTATTTTGGTTAGATTATTATTGAAAATTTTCAAGGGCATAATTTGGCTGCTTATTCTTCCTATTTTTTGTTTTGGGCTCTTATTGTTGTTAGAGAGACACACTACGTTGATGTTTAGATGTTGTCATTGATGGAACCTTCAGTCAGATATCTAGTCCATAGTTCATGATTCATTCATTCTAGAAGATTGATTAAGGTCCAGTGAGGTCCGATGAGAAGAACAGGTTATCTGGTATAGTGTATAGTGTTTTGGTTGGAAGATTATTTGTATTGAGTATTTGGTGTCATAGATCTCAGAGATGCATCGTGGACATGTAATATATCTTATTTCAGGTTTATGGTCTCTGATGTTGTGAGCTGAGTAAGTTGGAAGATCTGGCAAACAGTTTTCTGGTAGAACAGTGTTTTGTGGAAGTAACGTGTGAAGATTCATTGAATGGATTGTGTGGAGTGATTTTGGAGGTTGTTTGCATGTTTAAGGTTGTTAAGCTGACATATGGGAAGCATGTGGACATTTTATTTTGGTCCACTTGGTTTCTCTTGGATCAGATTGAGCCAACTTGGGTAACACATTTCATTTGTGTATTATGTAGGTTTTGGGCTAACATTGATTTGATCTAATTTGATTTTGTAGCTATATTAGACTGATTGATTTGATCATTTTGTAGATTTATGGTTATGTGTGAAGTGTGTATCAGTGATTGTGCATAGTTTCACATGCAAAATTGGAAGATTGGTGCTCTGGTATAATGCAAAATATGAGAACAGAGTAGAGTAGCAGAGTAGAGAGTGATCATGTATTTTGTGTTTAACTGGAACTATACTCAAGAATTTTTTAATACTATTAAATAGTTCAAACCTTCTTGTAATAATTTATAACCATTTTTTAAGGGAGTGAGCCTTTTGGGTTCTATCCCTTATTTGTAATTGAGCAGTGAACTCTAGGTAGTGCGCCTGAATGCATGTGCATTCCCCTTATGTAATATTTTTATACTTATAATATAGTATATTAATATTGTGGCTTTTAATCCCACTGTGATTTTTCCCTTAACCAGATTTCCACATAAAAATCTTGGTGTTATGGTGTTGTTGATCTTGGATTTGTTTTTTTGCACTTTACTTTTTTTCATTTGCATTAAGTGGTTGAAGGATATAGTTATTTAAGTTAAAAATTGTTGAACATTGATTCACCCCCCCTCTTAGTTCTCTTGATTCCAACAATTGGTATCAGAGCCTAGTTCCTCAGAAGGAGCCTAATAGCTTGAGGGAGATCTGAGAAGGTACTTTAATGGATTTTAATGGTCTTAGACAACAATTACTTATTGCACTTGGTGATCTAGATCAATCCAAAGCCAAAGTTAGGGAATTGAAAATAAATCTCAAGGATGCTGAAAAATTCCATTCAGACATTAAAGGAGAAACTGAGTAAGTCCAAGCAAAAGAGAAAGGAGTTTGTTTATCAACTTCAAGAGAAAGAAAGTAAAAGGATTGATGAAGAATCCCTGATGGAAAAGATAAAAGAATGTGATGCACTTCAAAAGAATGAAATGGAAGCCATTGTGATGAAATTGACAAAGGAGATTGAAGAAAGGATAAAGAATAAAGAAAAGCTTGCTCAATCCTTGAAAGACAAATCTGAAGAATGTTGTAAACTTGAAAATGAGAATGGGAAATTGATGAGTGACCTTGAAAATGCTAGAGACCATGAGAAATATCTTGGAAAGTGGGTCCTCCTTATCAAGTATGATCTTGATGTTGTAAATGAGTACAAGGAGAAGTTCTAGATCAGCTCATCCAAACTAGATGAGATGCTTGCAAATCAAACGAATCCTAATGATACTCAAGGTCTTAGATTTGAGAAAAGTGAAAGCTCCAAGTAAGCTTAGCAAAAGAACAATTCAAGAAAGCCTTCAGTAAGGCAACCTAATGCTCATATAATCAATGGTAATTATTTTATTTGCAATAAATTTGGTCATATGGCTAGTTAGTGCGCAAATGGGATGAATAATAATGGACCATCATTTACTGGTCATTATTTCAAATGAAATAAGTATGGTCATAAGGAAAATGTATGCAGAAGTGTGATGAATAACTTTCAGAATAAGAGAAATGGCAAATATTATGCATGTGGTAGGTTTGGATATGTTTCTAATCAATGTAGATCAAGAGGAAATTAGATGAACATTAGACCTATGTAAGGAAATGTTGTTTGTTATGCTTGCAACAAATCTGGTCACATTGCTAAGTATTGCAGAAGAAAAAATGTGAATAGGAGAGGTTCAGAAGACAAGAACAAGAATGTGAAGGGGGATGATAAGGAAAAATAAAAAGTTGAGGAGATCAGAGATCGGATGAAGAAAACATGGGTGAAGAAAAGTGATAATAATATCATGAATGGCTCTGCACCTAATTTCAGTGTTGGAACCTCATTTGGTAACTAAGCTAATGTATATGGGCTTGGGGGAAGCTTTCATGAAAATCTTCCAAACTCCCTATTTGAGATTTGTGCCTAATTTTGGCAATTTACAGATGTTTATATGATGATTACAAATATTTATGATGGATTTCCAAAAGAGTTTGAGCAGATCCATAGGCCCACAGAAGATCTGTGTGAAAGGAAGAGTATCCTAAAGTCTGTAGGGTTAAGTGCATTTATTGCAGTGAAAAGTTAGGTATGCAAAAGATAAAAGGTGAATTAACTTTTCATTTCTCACTTTGCATTCAAAGCGAAAGAGATGAAGAGCGCAGTGAAGTAGAAGTTCTAGATATTCTGAGTGAAAAGAAGATTTGCCAAGTGATCTTGCATCCAGTTGGAAGGTATTTATTGGTTGACACTTTTTGAGTTTGAAGCTTAATTTTTTCAAATATGGCATCTTCTAACATTGTGACCTTGTTGGTAGTAGATGTCACTGATTAGACAAGACCTAATTTCAAAAAGCATTTGTATAAGTCAACGAAGGATGATCTAAGTGATGCATTTTCATCAGTCCCTTGCAGAGTGTTGCATGTGGAGAATATTAGGGCTTACTTTCAATGTAAAATTCAAAAGCTCAAAAGTGCCCAAATGATAAAACTATACACTCAACAAATGATTGACGAGATGGGTAGCCTGAAACCCAGATTTAAGTCGATCGAGGAGAAGGGTTTCACATAGTTCATTAAATTTTCGGTGTTTGATTAACCTGGGTGGGTTCAATACATTCTAAGCAGAATGCATAATGAATTCATGCGGCTTGACAAAACCCACAAGATTACCAAGAGTACAATTAAGGTGGTAACATGTTTGAGCTTAGTTGGTGAGGTGTCTACCTTGAGGAATGTGAAGAACCACATAGTAACAGAGGAAACTAGTTCTCAATTTGACAAAAGGGTAATGCCAATCAACGATATTGTTGAGTATGATGTAATATTTGCATAGATTGTGATGGGATACAAGCTATATCATGGGTACCTGCAATAATTTGAAGCACTTAAAGAATGAATCTTAAAAAAAGTTAGTAATATAAAATGTAGTGCTCAAAGTCTACTTTCAAAATATATAATTTATTTTAATACCTATATCTTAAAAATTAAGTTTGAATGGGCATTACTAGAGCCTACAGTTTATAAGTCACTTTTCAGGACCATACCATGCTTGTGTACAACAAGCATAATTTGACTTAAATGAAAGTATTTGTCTAAATCCTTTTGGGAAAAGATCTTTAAGTTACTCACCTCTGATGAGGATATATTTTTGTAATTTTTTTTTGCATTTTTCTTTGTTAATTTTTATTGAGCATAATCACTATTTTGAAAAATCATCGTGTACGACAAGCATAATTTGACCTAAAATTAACATTTTTTCAATTTTTTTATTTTAAAATGTATAGAATTGTCTCTAGTTTGATGCCATATAAAAAAATTTCTGAAAAACTTTACGAAAAAAAGTTATTAAAAAACCAAAAAAATATGCTATTTCAAGTTTTTGGACCTCTTTCATAAGAAATTATTTTTTAAAATATCAATATCAATTGATCCATTTTTTTAAAAAATTACATATTTAGAATTGGCATAGTCTCTATTGTAATGGGTTTTCATTGTTTAAAAAAATTATGAAGATTTCGTGTTCAAATATATTTTTGAAGTCATTATTTTGTATGAAGTTTGATTTGGGTGTCAAGTTGTAGGTCAAACTAGTCCCAAGACAAAGGGTTATCTCCCTAAACCATTTCCCAAGCCAAAATCCAAAGCAACAAATGGGCCAAATTTCAATTTTTTTAAAAACGGGATCCCATATCCTAAACAGGATCTCGTATTGCACAAAATTTAAAAAAAGAAAAGAAATGGGATCCTATTATAAAGCTAAACAAGATCCCATTTTGGATATGGGATCCCGTTTCTAATTTCCTTTTTTTTTACAAAAAAATGTGTATATATAGCCCTTATGGTAAGTCTAGTAGAACATGTCCTTTTTGTGTGGCTTTTTATGCAGTAATTAATGATCTAGTTGTTTTTTGGATGCTCTTTTGTTGCAATTTCATATCCATATTTTGAAAGTGACAACCATTGCATAGTTTTTTAGTCATGGAGTCTAAACAACATCAGAAAAAGAAACAAAGAAGGGAAATGATTGCTAAGTAAATTCAAGTAGAAAGAGAGGAGGCCAAACGTCAAAGAGATAGAAGAATGAGAATTCGACAAATGAATAATCCCGATGCTTTTAGATCCACAACAATGGAAGAGACAAACATTCAAGATGATGCCTTGGGGGATACGATGGACGAATATGATGCAATTATGGATGATGATGATGTGGATGATACAATTATGGAGACTAATTCAGGTACTACATCCTCAAATCTAGGTACATCTTCAAATTATCCAGGTACAAGTTCAAATCCTTCTCTAAAAGACATGGATAATGTAAATATAGATGATATTCATGTTGATGATTTAGTAGAAGTTGAATATACCAATATTGAGATTAATACAATTGTTTGTGATAGAATGAAACAAATTAGAGATATTGAAAATGAAAACCCACCTAATGGTGAAGATGAAATTCCTTTGAATGTTGAAAGTGAAAATCCTTATGAACATGGTGAAAATTAAAATCATCCTATTGTTGAAGATGAGGAAAATATTTTTATAAAAATTGAAAAAAAAATTTTGGATAATCTTCCTGGTAAGATTTCTTAGAGACAGATAAAAACTTATGCCAATAGAATATACACAGATTTTTTTTATGAGAATATAGAAAATGAGAAAAGTGATGAAAAAATTAGGCATCTTTGCAAAACCATCAAATAAGGATGAATCAGTTAAGCATGCTATTTTACTATTGCAAGTGTTATCAAATTGAGAAAAAGAGTGGATCTAAAGATAAGAACGCAACACAATGAGCTATAACAACTGCTATAATGGATAAAACAACGTTCAATAAAAGGATGGTAATAAAAATTAGTGTAATATTGAAGATGCATCCTAAAACATTGGTAAGAGCATTTAAAAGATGAGAAATTATTGAAAATGATCTGATCAACCAAAGTTGGAGTTTTAGTGATAGACTTCAAAGGTCGGATATGAAATTGAATATTGAAGTGAAATCTTTGGTTGAAATTTTTTGGCATGATAATACAAGGGTATCATCTAATGCTAGAGATGTTCTGAAGTTGAGAGTGGGGTTGAAAATTCATGATCCTCATCCAAAATGCCTATTAGACACAACTCAAATTAAATTTTATAAAAAAAATTAGACGAAGTTGTGTTACCTAGAAATATTACCATAAGTCAAAGATCATTTGAGAAATGCAATACCTAGTATGTGAAAATTAATCAGAAAATAATCTCTTGTTGTTGTAAAACGCACATGCAATTTCATTATTATTATGATGTTTTTCAATATATACATTGTCTTTTGCATAGTAACATGCATATCCAGGAATTTGGTATTGATATGCCACCTGAAACAATAAAAGAATAAGATTGTGCTAAAATATGTGACACACTCTCAACATGCTAGATGGCTTGATGCTCAATTTTACACATGTATAAATTCATTTCTAGTTGGAAGCATACTATCAATGGTGGACCTTATAGAAAACTATACTCTTAAGCCACAAGAGGAAATTCAATCTCAGTATTACAATTCCACTCAAGTTGTTATTTTTGTTCATATTGTTGATAGACATGCAGATGATAGAACAAAGGATGATAGAATTTTTTTAAGGGAGTACCATTTCTATGTGAGTGATAATTGGATGCACTCATCAGAATTTGTTCAATATTGCTTCAACATATTTAACCAAAATTTAAGCGAATGTGGAATCCAGATGACAGAACATCTTATATGGTCAGATAATTGTACAAGACAATTAAATAATGCTCGAAAGTTTTATTGGTTAAGAAGGGATCACAAGGAATACAATATTCAACATATATGGAGTTTTTTTGAAGCTGGACATGGTAAAGGAGAACATGATGGAGCTGGTGCATGTGTTAAAAAAATTCTTGCTACAAAGAAATTAAAATTTGAAGATAATGTAAAATTTAAATTTGCATGTGCAATTGTGGATTGGTGCAATACAACATTATCTACTGGATCAGGTGTGAACTCTACAATTCAATGATTCTTTTGGTTAGTCGAAGAAGAGAACATTGTGCCCAGACTTGATTGTGAGACAATTAGTGGATCAGCAAAATGGCATTCATTTAAGAGTTAAAATGCAAGCACGTGGACTATATGGACTAGGGAACTTGCATGTTTTTGTCAGTTTTGTATTTCAGGTGATTTCGATGTATGTGAGAATATTGAATGGGTTGAAGACTGGAAACAAAGATCGTTTACACCTACTCAAGGACAAGATCAAATTGACACAATTGAAGATAATGATCAACCATTTGCATTAGATTATTATTATCATGTTTCAGACCTTGT